>NW_024070186.1:181214390-181446855 GCF_014754425.2 Oryx dammah | reverse complement strand
TATATATATATATATATATATATATATATATATATATATATACACACACACACACAACACACACAATGGAAAACAGTGTGAAGTATATATATATATTTATAAATCTGTCTCCTCAAGTAAAGGAAAAATGCAAAAATAGAAAAGCAGGACTACATCAAACTAAAGAACTTTTGCACAATGAAAGAGACCATCAGCAGAAAGAAGGAAACGTTTGCCTACTGAGAGAAGATATTTGCAAATATTATAGCAGAAAATAGTTTAATATCCCAAATGTACAAAGAACCCATACAACTCAATATCAAATAAGCAAACAATGCAATTAAAAAATGGGCAGAGGATCTGAATAGACATTTTTCCAAAGAACCTCAGAGGGTCAACAAACATAGAAAAGATGCTCCTCAGGGAAACATAAATCAAAATCAAAATGAGATATCACCTCACACTCATTAGAATGACTATTATTAAAAAGGCAACAAATAACAGTTATTGGAGAGGATGTGAAGGAAAGGCAACCCTCGTGTACTGTATGTAGGAACATAAATTGCTTCAGTCACAATGGAAAACAGTGTGGAAAAAAACTCAAAAAATTTAAAATAGTACTACCACATGATCCAGCATTTCCACTTCTGTGCATTTTTCTGAACAAAAACATTAATTCAAAAAAATATATGCACCCCTATGTTCATTTCAGCTATCATATTCGTAATAGGCAATATGTAGAGGCAACCTAAGTGCCCATGAATAGATGAATGGACAAGGAAGATACAAACATGCGCACAATGGAATACTGCTACATCCTAAAAAGAGTCAGACCTTACCATTTGCAACAGCACGAATGGGCCCAGAGGATATTATGCTAAGTGAGGTAAGTCACACAGATAAACAAATGCCATATGCTTTCACTTATACATGGAATTAAAATAGCAAAACAAATATCCTAACACAGATTCATGGATAAAAGAGAATGGTTTCTAGAGGGAAGAGGGTAGGACGATGAGTGAAATAGGTGATTAAGAGGTACAACTTCCAGTTCAAAATAAATGAGTCATTGGGGTGAAATGTAGAGCATGGGGATTATAGTCAACAATATTGCAATATCTTCGTATGGTGATAGACGGTAACTGGACTTACCAAGTTAATCATTTTGCTATGCATGGAAGTATTGTATCACTATGTTGTTCACTTGGAACTAAAGTAGTGTTGTAGGTCAATTATACTTCAATTTCAAAAATTAAATAAAATTTAAAAAGAATATTCAGTAACTTATTTATCGTGGTCTTTTTCTGGGATGGGAAACTGGGAAATGGATTAGGGTTAGAAAGAAAACTCAGGCTTACTGCTTAAGGACTTGTAATTCTGATACTTTTAGTTCATACAGATATTACCATTCTTTAAAGAACACCCCCAAATCAAAACCGTAAAAGTTAAAATAAAGACTCCAAAGTAGAATTCACCTGGGCATGTTTATGTTTTCAGCTATTTTTGGCACAGACTTTGGCATATATGTTCATTACACTTACATTGCATTGTATTGTAATAAAATACCCAAATATGGGATGGGTCAACACATTAAATGTGTATTTTTCACTTATGTAAGCATCCTGATTGAACATTCAGATCAGCAGGGCAGTTTCTCTGCATGTAATCATTTTCGGAGACTCAGACTGTTTCCATCTTGTGGCTCTTTTTAGAACAAGTATAAGCATCCAGAAGAAGGGAGGGGAAAAGATGGAGAAGCAAGCATGGGGAGATTTATGGACCAGACCCGGAAGTGGCTCACTTCACTTCTCTTGGAATATTGGCTCCAGCTTGTCACGTGGCTACACGATGAAAGGGAGTCTGGGAGTTGTAGTATATCTGGTGCATAGATGAAAAGAAGAATGGGTTCCAAGGACAGCCAATAGTCCCTAGTAGTTATAGTGCATAAAATAATCCACACTAAGAAACATGCATTGATCAAGGGTGTACAGCATCCTGAAGGAATGGAGCTCAGTGAATAGACTTCTCCTGTCTGCTCCCTGTGCCCAGCTTTCTGACGTCTCCATAAGAGAACTGTAATGGAAGCAGCCTCCGAAGACAGAAAGAACGTGAGGCTGAAAGGTGGGAGGCCTGGGCTCTAGTTCTCACTGTAATTATCCGAGTCTTGTTTTCATTGTAAAATGGAATGGTGACACTTATTTCTAGAAGGATTTGATTGCTACCTTACTCGTTCAGTCTTTAGTGCTAAGTGAGGATTGGGAGAAATCTAGGAAGGAAGGAAGAAGCTAATGGAAATAAGGAATGGAGGAAAGAATCATATAAGAGCAAGGAATTATATATATATAAATATAAATATAGAAAGATAAATATATATAATATATATTTGAGAGTTTCTTGCACCAGAGATTCAGCTGGTTGCTTCATATGCATTAGTTCTTTGAATTCTCAAGACAACACTATGAAATGTTACTGTTACAAGATCCATTTTATAGGTGAGGAAACTGGGTCTAGAGTGCTGAGGGAACAGTGTCACTTCCAGGGTCATACATCTAGGGTACGAGGGAATTGGGATTAGAACCTAGCTGTTTATGACTCCAAACCCTCTGTTCTAAGCCAGTTGAATGCAGCCCTGAGGCTTTCTATTAAATCCACTTTCTCTGCCAGAGCATTGGATCATAATCCCCTCTCTGCTCATGAATACATCAGCCCAGAGAGGTGGAGGGTCCTCCAATTGTTTATTTAATATTTTGGAGGAAATAGGTTTATGACCTAAATATATTTCTCCCTGTTAATGTTACAGCTTCTTTAAAGCTCAGTTAAATATGCACTTCATATTTGGCTTAACATTTCTTTATGGTTGGTTTGGGGTTTCTGCAATGAGTTTGGCCTCCAGAGGCACTGTTGCCCTCTTCTGAATTCCCCTGCCACAATTAACCCTAGGTCTTGTTAGGTCTATATCTGGATTAGTTACGGGTTGCATTTTAAAGCAAAAGTAACAGAAAACTCAATCACACTTACCAAACAAAGAAGGAGTAACAAGAAAAGCTGGAGGGAATCAAATCATGGCTTATTCAGCAGCTCTGTAACACCACCAGTGTCTCAGGCTCTCTCTTTCTTCTCTACCATTCCTATCATATGGAATTTGGCTTTACGTTTATTACCTCATGGTCCCAAGATGGCTGCCATACCTCCTGGCATAGCATCCAGATTCCAGGCATGGCATCAGAGGAAAATGCACAAATTGAAGCTAGTCAAATCTGTTTCCTTTTCAAAAGCCCAGAAACCTCATCCAGTGTCTTAGTTTATTTACTGGCTATGACTGAATTACATGTCATCCTTATCTACAAGAAATATTGGGAAGTGGATGCTTTTAAATACTTGCCAACTAGAACATGTCTGGGATTATATTAGTGACAGAGTGAGTGAGTGTTGGAACTATTGGTATCTGCCACAATCTTCTAAATATCTTTTAGATGTGTCCATTTCCCTTTATCTGCACTGACACTCCAGGCCATTATTAGTTCTTTCTTGGACTCTGCAATATCTCCCTGTTTTGTATTTCCACAGTCCCTCTTAACTCCCCCTTCCTCCCACATAATCTATTTTCTACACTGTGGCCAGAGAGAACTTTGTAGAACATAAATCTGACCATGTCACTCCCCTGAAGGATAATGTATTGAGTTCGTACTATGTGTTTTATTTACTTATTTGTTTTTCTGCTGTTAAAGAAAAAAATGAGTACTATCTGCCTCCCTTCTCAAACTGATGCATAAGCAGGGTCTTAAGGGAGTCTCAGCAACCTGGGACTTCTTTTGCTGAAGGGGAGAGTTAGGAGCTACAGGTATGCTTGGTGTCTGGAGACAGAAGAAGCCTATACTGAGAATATCCCAAAGACTGGGGTGAAGATGAGGTTTAGGGGCTGTGTTACATCAGAGCCCTGATCCCTGACTCCTTGTGGCACCCTTGGGAAGGAGATGACTCAGAAGGAGGATGCCCCATGGCTCATCTAGGGGCACTAGGTTCAAATGCCAGGGCACCAGTGTTGACAAAAATCCTATTGCATAGCTCTAGGAAAGCAGCATGAAGCTACAAATTTAAGGAGCCACAGAGAATTTTAAAAGTCACATCTATTAGCTAAGGCCGGCCTCATGGGCATGGAAGTCATGCGTTCACTCTCATGAGGTTCACAAGACCTCTCACATAAAAGGGCCCTGGACTTAGTTTAAAGCTTTTGAGTCACCATCTAAAAATTCTTAAAAATCTCTCGACAAAATGATTATTTTGCACAGAGTATGTAACTGGTCCTGATGGCAGTGATAAGTGTGACCCAGAAGCCTTGATGATGTAAGCCTCCTGGAATTTTGGACAGGACTTTGGGAGAGGGAGAATAAGCAAGCCCCAGTGATAACTAGCTTGAGTTTCCTTCCAGGGAAGGGGTCAGAGCCAGATTTAATTTGTTTATTGGAATGAAGGGGAAATGAGATGATATTTCTTGTCACTGAGTATGGTGGTGATGTGAAATTCACACCTATTACACCCTCAGAGGTTCCTCATTTTGCTCAGGACACACTCCCTTCTACCACAGGGCAGTTTATAGAAAGTCTACAACAGATATAAAGTTATACAAAGTTCACCTCTTATACCTGGGAGACAAAGCTTTGTATGAGAATTCAGTCATCGGGAGGAATTAGGGCTGAAAGATGAAGGCGGGGTGGTAGTGGGCAAATATGTCCTGGGATGAAATTTACATCCCTCTTCCCTACAGGAAGTTCTGGATGAGTCAGTGAAGGTCTTTAAGCCAGATTCTGAAGGCAAGGTGCTTTACAGCTCCTTCTCTCTGATTGGGTCACGTGTACATCTCTGAACCAATCACTGTGGGCAGGGGAATCAGATTAAGCCAGCCCTACCTGTAGACATTCTGGGTGTAGAAACCAACCAATCATCTTTTTGCTTTCTCTGGTTTGTGTTGGATTTTCTATTTCCAACCAATAGGGTTGCTTCACCTCGAATACAGGTCTCAGAAGTCCTAGTTTTTTCCACCCAACTCTGTGAAAATGGCAATCTCTTCTGGGTTACCCACCAGTTCTGGGTAAGATTGACCCAGGAAAAAGGTCAAGGCCAGGATGAGCCTCTATCAGTCCACCTTCTTCTCAAGGGTCCCGGGGGAAAGAGGGAATGAATTCCTCCCTTCTCAGTTCTTAATAACCTATTCCATTGAACAAAAATTTCCCCTAATTTTACCACTAATAGGAAGTACTTTAAAAGATTTAAAACATTTAAGTAGGTTAATTCTTTTCAAAAAGAACAGTGAAGTTTTCAAAACTGCTTCCATCAGTAAATTTAAAATACAATAAATTATTTAGGGCTCAATTTTCCATCCACAATGAAGAATTAAGAAGCTTCAGTCTCTCAAATATTCTCTTAAAGAAGCTACTCATTGTTTCTCTTCTTTCTCTGGCCTCAGAGGTTGGCACCAGGGCTTGGGGTTGGGCTGATCATCTTGTTTTGGCAGCAGAAATTCCTTTCCAGTAAGAAACATACCTTTTTAATCGCTTTTTCCCCCTCCAGGGAGAGTCAAACCCTCCATTTTTTCTTCCTGTATGAGAGAGAGAGATGAGATACTATGGTCATTTTGTAGATGAGGAAACTGAGACTCAGTGAGGTCAACTGATTTTACTAGGCATATGGGACAATCTAAGTCAATTTACTTCTCCTGACAGTAAATTAAGCAATCAGATTTATTTTCTCTAAAGGAGAGTGGTGTAGCTTCATTCTATAAAGTCAGATCAGTCAAGATTGAGTGGGAAACACAGTTCATTTTCAGGGAAATGCAGAAAAGTAAATAAGGTACAGGGGCTTTGAAACAGGAGCAGGCAGGGTTGCGATCAGTAAGGGATAGTGAAGCAACCAGGGTCTCCCTAGAGTGAGAACCCAGTGCTTAGTCCTAGAGTCCCATATGGAGGAAGTGCTCTTACTGGGTCTCAGAAAGACCTGGAGTCAAGGAGGAACCATAGGGTTTCCCAGGTGGCTCAGTGGTAGAGAATCCGCTTGTCAATGAGGAGATGCAGGTTCAGTCTCTGGATGGGTAATGTCCCCTGGAGAAGGAGATGGCAACGCACTCTAGTATTCTTGCTTGCAAAATCCCAGGTGCACAGGAGCTGGCAGGCTACAGTCCATGGGGCCACAAAAGAGCCAGACATGAAGCAGCTAAACAACAGTGAAAGCAGAAACACACGCTGCAGTCTTGGTGGGGAGTTGTCCTGACTCTGCTTGCGCAAGTCCAGTTACAAGGAACTCACTGCCTCAAATGCCCCCTCTCCCATCTGACTACCTCAAGCTTCCTTCCATTCTTGATGCTGCTGCCATATTTCCCCGATTTCTCTCCCATCTTCCTTCATCATTCCTGCAGTGCCATCAGAATCAGGCCAGCTTCTGCTGCTTTGGGGCCAGGAGATGCCGGAGGCTCCTGTCCCTCCTTCCGACCCTGACAATGGCCCTGATGCTGACTTGGCACCATGGTGGGCAGAGGGGAGAGAAAGTGGGGAGATGATTGAGGAAGTGGGACGGTGAGACACATTCAGCGTTATCCTCAGTCATGGAGGGACAAATGTTCTGGAAGATGGAAGCAGAGGAAAGCAGAAGAACTTATCCATGGACTAGATCCCCCTGGTGGGAGTTAACTTTTCTTACTCAGGCAGCAGCTGGTAAGACCAATGAGAACTTGGGGTGTATTTTTGGAAAGGTTAGGGTGTCCTCAGAGATGGGGGCTGAACAGAGAAGCAGATGCAAAAGGTTCTCCAGCATGTCGCTCCTGTTACCTTGTATAATTAGAAACAGAAATTTCCCCTTCTGATTCCGCTCCCAGAAAGGTTATCATAGCTACGTTTCCTGGGTTCTGCTTCAAGAATTCCTTCCCTCAGGTGCTGTCTGTACCACCTGTTTTCAACCTTTGCGAAGGATCTTATTCCAGAGGTTTGCCTCTATTTGGTGCTGATGAAATGTGGCGATGTGGCCCCCTCTAGCACCTGAGCATTGGGTGGATGTAGGATTGTGTGCCTGGGGTTCACAAGGTTCCAGACCTGTGGAGAATGAGGAGAGGTGGACCGTGCCTCTTCCAGTCTTACCCATAGATGTGGCTGGAACAAGGGTGGTGGAGACAGAGGCAGAACACTCCTCTGGGAGTGTGGCTGCTTGGGCCTGGCAGCATCTGCCAGACACTTCAGAATTTGGACTCTGCTTACAGTCCTCAAGCATGAAGGTGCTGGAACTATGCCCCTGGTTTCCCGCCCACTTCCCTGTAAACCGCTCACTGGAGCTTTACTGTTCCTGACAGGGTTGTGTCTCAGCTTACAGGATGTTGCCCCGCTTCTATCTTCTTCTTGGACTGTGGGAAGAGTCCAGACAGGCTGCGTGGGAAACTGGGGTATGCATGTGTGAGATGTGTGTCTGTGACCTGTGTGAATGTGAGTGGTGCGTGTGTGTGTACAGCAACCTCAGTGTGGTGAGTGCTCAGTTGTGTCCGATCCCTGGACTGTAGCCCGCAGGGCTCCTCTGCCCATGGAATTTTCCAGGCAAGAATACTGGAGTGGGTTGCCTTGCAATCCAGGGGATCTTCCTGGCCCAGAGATCGAACCCGAGTCTCCTGTATCTCCTGCATTGGGAGGTGGATTCTTTACTGCTATGCCAGCACTCACAGACTCTGTAGAGTGTGCCACATTTATGCTGGGAAAGTGCACAGGGATGTTTGCGTCCACACTAGACAGCTCAGAAACATTATGGTTTTTTCAAGTCTTCTTTCTATTCTACATAGATTTTCTTCTTTCCTTCTCTGCTGTTGGCTACTCACTCTGACTTTTGTCTGCTGTCGCCACGCCTGTTTCTAGGATCCCCATCTCCAAATTCACTTCTATTAACTCTGAAGGAAATCAGGAAACCAAGTTGTTAGAGTTCTGTCTAGCACATAAGCAGTCTTGGAGGCAGAGGGTGGACTTGTGATTTTTGGCTTCCTGGAGGACTTTCTTTGACTCTCTGTTGGTCAGCCGAATTCAGATAAGTGATGGGTGACAGTGACCAGCTTATAACATACGACCCTTGTCCTAGAACAGATTCTGTAAAGTTCAGTACACTGAAGAAGAGTTATTTGCTCAGCCATTGTCTTTGACACTTTATGGAAGGGATCAACTCAGGTTCTTTTGCGCAGGATCTTCCTCGATACACTTAAGGATTCATTTACACAGAAACCAGAGCCGAGAATAGCTAAAGACAGTGTATAAGATGCCAAAGGCTCAGATATTCTTCTTCAGAGGGAGAGAAACAATCCAGACAAGACCAAGAAAATCCTTAGGGATGGTATAATAAATATTAAAACCTAGAGTTTACTCTTAGGATCCCAGGAAAATGCTTTGTATCCAGTCCTTTGTTTCCAGAATATTGTCTGCAATCCAAAGAATCAAGGACACCAGTCATTCAGTTAACCCACCGCCTCTAAGGTAGGGTCCTCACACATAAAAAGCTACTGCTGAAGTTGGTCCCCTCAACATCCCGAGAGCAGTCTCTGAGACAAGGATGGATGGGCAGGTAATATACTTGGGAGGTGGTTCTAACCAGCAGCGAAAGAAAAATGGGGAAGAGAAGAAAGTCAGTTAAAGTGAATTTACCGAGGTTACTTCTGTGAGCGACTGAGGCTGAATCCCAGCATAAAACTCTGGGAGGCAGTGTGGAGGGCCCCGCCCTCATCTCAGCGGAAAGGGAGGGATCTGGAACAATTGTCCATCGTGTTCCACCATTGGAGGGCAGCTCCCTTTGGGGATTAATGCCTCATGTGCGTGCACAAAAGTTACCAGGGGGGCTTCCCTGGTGGTCCAGTGGTTAAGAATCTGCCTTGTAATGCAGGAGACTTGGGTTAGGTACCTGGTCTGGGAAGAGCCCACGTGCCACGGGGCAACTAAGCCCATGTGCTACAACTGCTGAGCCCGTGCTCTAAAGCCCATGAGCTGCAACCCCTGAGCCCACACGACGCAACTACTGAAGGCTTGTGCCCTATAGTCCGTGCTTCGCAACAACAGAAAGCACTGCCATCAAAAGCCTGCACACAGCAACCAGAGTAGCCCCCGCTTGCTGCAACTAGAGAAAATCTGCCTGCAGCAATGAAAACCCAGCGCAGCCAAATAGAATAATAAAAACAACAATACCTTGAAGAAAGAAGTAGCCAGGGGAGCCTCATGTGCATACACTTTTGTGAGTGGTGGGGGAATCTGAGCAGAGCCCTTCAGAACCTGCTACGGTTATTTTTTCTTTTGAGTGCCAGTTAAGAGCAAGTTCTTTCACTCTGATTTTGTACACATGGTACCAGTTTTCCCCAATATCCCTTTCCTTAACTCCGACTCTGTGTTTGGGCTCAGTGAGAGCCTTGCCCTCCTGTCTTGCATTTCTAAAGTCACCCCGAGGCTTTCATCTGAGGATGCTCTGTCCTCTCAGTTTCCCCAGGGATAGTCTAGACGTCAGAATCCTTAGTTACCAGCTGGTGCTACCTCTGATATTAGTGCTGTCCCTGTGGAGCTGACTTCCCATGCGCCAGGGGAAGCCCTGAGCTCCCCTAAGCCCTTGCTGCGGAAGTCTCAAACGGGGAGCCTACGGGTTCACATTTAGCCTGCAGACAATTTTGTTTGGTCTGGAAAATGTCTTAAAATACGTGAAACCAGTTGCAAACATTTCCAGTGTGTGGGATGTTCATACAAACTCTGGAATTCTGGCTTGAAAAATTAGAAATCTTGGAATCCTATTTTCACCCGGTATCACCTAGTATCAGTGGCCCCCCCTCAACTAGGGGGCCTCCGCTCAACAGACAAGACATATGCTTTCCAGGTCACCAGTCTCCGCTGGACAACCAGACTCACACAGATGACTTCCCTGGTCTCCACGGGCACTGGAGCTTGCTACCCTTGCCCTGCCCTCCTCGACCCCTGCTCTGTGCTGCCTCTGCCTCCTTTTCCCTGCCTGTGTGCTCAGTTGTTTGCCGGAAGTGGGTGGCTGCCGTGTCTTTCCAATCCTTCGACTTTCTTTCCAATATTCTCTGGGTTTTGTTGGCCTCTTCTATTAATGCCCGAGTGGGTAGGACTCTGCTGCCTGTTTTCTTAGCCATTTACTGAAGTTGTGCTATAAATGAACAGACACTATGATTTTCCCACACGCTAGACTTTTAAGTGCCACCTGCCACATGGGATCCTGTTGCCTTTATCCACTAATTACTGTGGATAACTTTGGATTTTGGTGCTCATCAAACTAGAGTCTGAGACAGAAGGGCACTTGGAATGATGGGACCCAAAGATATGGATCTGTATCCTTGGGAGATGCACTATACTTGTACCCACATCTAGAATTCCCCATTCCTTCCACCTCAGGCTTCTCTACTTCCCTTCAGCCCATGCTGCTGAAATCCCAGCTTCACACGTGGATCCAGTAAGGCTGTTCACATTAAATAACATCATAATTGCTGCCTCATTCCAGATGGTTTTGTTGCCATGGAATTCTGTGAAGGTGCAAACCATGTAAGAATTCTCATTCCTGGTCTGAGCTAAGCTAATTAGATCTGCTTTGAATCCAACATTAGAAAAGACATTGCCAGTCTAGCAAGCAAATACCAGTTTTCTCCGGCTTTTATTATATATGTTGGTTTTTCTTCTCTGTGCCTTTTTCTTTTAAAGTAAGGGTGGAGATAGGGAGGAGGAAGGCCAGGTGATTTGGAACTTTGAGTACCATTTGTTTCATTAATTGCGACTTTTGAGGCGGAAAGGAATGAAGGCAGAGAAAGCGATTTCTTAAAGCTGGTTCACTTGGCATGTCTCCTTGGACAATGCAAACTACACATGATCAAATTCTTTTCTGATAGAAAATGACTGATACAAGGACAGAAACAGATGAGTCACTTATTTTTGCAAGTTATTAGCTGGATAGGGTTTGTTAGAATTATAGTGTCATAGAATCTGAAAGTCGACTGTGACCCGCCCCTGCTTTTTGCAGAAAAAGACAAAACAAGCAAATAAGGGGACCTAGGTTCAGTGAGAGGAACAGAATTTTTCTTTTTTTAAAAAAGGATATATTTATTTTATTTATTTGACAGCACTGGCTCTTTGTTGCAGTATGTGGGATCTAGTTCCCTGAACAGGCATCAGACCTGCCCCCGTACCCCCGCCCCCCCCAACCTCACATACATTGGGAACATGGAATCTTAGCCCCTGGACCACCCAGGAAGTCCCAGGAATAGAATCTTGTTCATTGATTCTTAGTTAAGCCAGTGACACCCAGAGTGCGACAGTCCTGGCTGGTGGGGACCTGAGGTGAAAGTTACAGACTCCATCTCCAAAGATCTGACTTTCCAGCCTGGAAGGTTAAACAGCTGTGTGGTGTTACAGCAATGGTCACTACAGGATTTGTGGCCAGACCTGCTCTGGCACCCCAATTCTACCTCTCTCCTGACTCCCATCTTTCAGAAATGGATTCAAGCTCTCTAATCCAATTTCCCTCATCTGTAGAATGGACATAGTAATGCCTTCCCTTGAGGCTGTCATGAGCATTAAGGATAATTTGGATAAAGTGCGCAGTATATAGGAAGTTCAGTAATTTGTTTTCAAGGGAAATAATTTCCAGGAAAAGTGATATGTGTTGGGAGTGTAACGGAGGGGCATCTAAGCCATTTTGGAGAATCTAGGAAGGTTTCTGGGAGAAGGGGATAAAGAAGGCATTCCAAGCAGAGCTGTGAGTATGGTGGGGGAGGAAGGGAGTGTTTGATATGAATGAAGAATATAGCATTCGGAGGAGTAGGGAAAAGGAGTGGAGGTGGGGGAATTAAGGGTGAAGTGGCAGCAGAGTCGGCACATCACTGATGAGATAAAGCAAGATTTGAGGGAGGAGGCGGGGACTTCTCTGGTGGCTCAAATAATAAAGAATCTGCCTGCCATGCAGGAGATTTGGGTTTGATCCCTGGGTTGGGAAGATCCCCTAGAGTAGGAAATGACTATCCATGCCAGTATTCTTGCCTGGAGAATTCCATGGACGGAGGAGCCTGGTGGGCGACAGTCCATAGTGTCCCAGAGGGTCAGACACGAACACACACTCTTTGAGGGAGGAGGCCACCTGTTTCTTGATCTAGGTCCTTCCTGGCTGCGGCAAGAATTTCAGGGGAAGAAAGGGTGGATGAAAGGTGAGGATAGCAGTGGACTTTGTGATATTGGTGGGACTTCCAGTTAGAGATGTCTAGTTAGGCATCTCCAGTTGGAGATGTCTAGTAGTGGTAACTGAACAGAGAGGAAGCCTTGGGTTATGAACCTGAGAGTCCTCACACATGGATAGTGGCTGAGGAAAGAGGTAAAGATAGGGCCTCACTGAAGATGGAGTAGAGTGAGGAGGAGAAAAAAAAATCCTTGATAAAATCCTGGAATAAGATGTTTAGGGGCTTTGTAGAGGAGTAGAAGTCAAAGTGGAGAATCAAGTGATGCTCGAACTAAAAGATAATATATTCATTCCTGATACTGAAAAGCTGGGCAATTGTCAGGCTGTAGGAGTGGCCAGAACCAGGATCGCCTCACACCAGCCAGAATGGCCGTCTTCAAAAAATCTACAAGCCATAAATACTGAAGACGATGTGGAGGAAAGGGAACCCCTTAAACTGTTTGTGGGAATGTAAATTGATACAACCACTGTGGAGAACAGTATGGAGGTTCCTTAAAACACTAAAAACATAGAACTACCATATGACCCAGCAACCCCATTACTGGGCATATACATGGGGAAAAACATAACTCAAAAAGACACATGCACCCCAATGTTCATTGCAGCACTGTTTACAATAGCCAGGACATGGAAGCAACCTAGATGCCCATGGATAGATTAATGGATAAAGATGTGATCCATGCATACAAGGGAATATTACTCAGCCATAAAAAGGAATGAAATTGACTCAGTTGTAGTGACATGGATAATCCTAGAGCTTGTCATACAGGGCGAAGTCAGAAAGAGAAAAATAGGTTCTATTAATGCATGTATACATGGAATCTAGAAAAATGGTACTGCTGAACCTATTTGCAGGGTCAGGAATAGAGATGCAGATGTAGAGAATGGGCTTCTGGACACGGGGGAAGGAGAGAGTAGGATGAACTGAGAGTGTAGCAGCGACATATATATCAGCTCAATGCTCGGTGTTGACCTAGAGGGGTGGAATGGGGGTGAGGTGGGAGGGAGGCTCTAGAAGGAGGAGATATACATATTCATGTGACTGACTCAGGTTGTTGTATGGCAGAAACTAACACAATATGGCAGAGCAATTATATTCCAATTTAAAAAAATAACAGTAATTTTTTTTTCTTTTTTTCCTCTTCCTCCTCCTCACCTTTCTTCTTTACCATCCTTGTGCTGACTACACACCTTGGGTAAGGTTCGTCCTCGAGGTGGGAAAGGTGGCCTTTGTCAGCCCCAGCTTTTCATCATCCCATGTTTCATCCCAGCAGACAAGAGTAAGAACTATCCCCACCCCATCCCAAGTCCCAGGTTGGCTCTTGGGTCTCTCATGCCTGGCTGACTAAACAGATCACCCTGGATCTTATTTCCACCATATATCCTAGGAGAGAGCCCAGAACCATTCAAACCCACAGGCTGAAATAGAGTGAGGGATAATTCTAGAAAAAAAAAAGAAGCAAGTGAGAAATAAAAGTACTCTGGCCAGACCAAAACACAAGATGTCTTCTTGAAAAGCAAAAATGTCATCCTCTTAAAGTGAAAAACTGGCTGAATTTAGAATCTGACCACATTCTCCTTTATTTACTCATTTTGCCTTAGACCCTGGATGACTTGCTCACAGACAAGTCTGGGTTGCTGGGTGTTTGCAGATTGAAGGACAAGGCAAGGACCTTGGTTTCTTCCAGAAGGGAGGGCTCATCACTTTTCTATTTTCATAAAAAAAAAAACCTCCAAGTTTTTACACTGTTGCAGAACAAACATTACTGTGACTCATGTTTCACAATTTACGTAGCCGGCTTCACATACTTTTGACAGTTCTATCATGTTTTTTAGACGCTGCGACTATTTGTTTTCCACTGTGAAGCTGGGGTGGTGAAAATCCCCTTGCTTCCTGATTACTGATGCTCTGCGCTAGGGTTTCTCAACCTCAGCCCTGTTGACATTTTAGCTGAGATAGTTCTTTGTTGGGAGGGGCTGTCCTGTGCACGGGAGAATTCTTAGCAGCAGCCCTGGCCTCTACCCAAATGCCCATTATGACAATCCATGTCTCCAGACAATGCCCAGTGTCCCGTAGGGGGCGAAATTTCCCCTCATTGAGAAACACTGCTGTGCGCTTTGGTTTTCAGCCATGTAATCCTTAGAGACCAGGAGGGGCCTGGGGAATAAGGATAAATCAGGAAAGAAGGTTATCTCTGCCTTGCACAAGATGACCTTGATGGGCTGACCTTGAGGACCATCTGCCATAGTCCCTTACGCTTCTCTATCTCAGATCTCAAGAGAAGGAAGACACAAGACTCTCATGCAGAAGCAGAATAATTAAAATCTAGGTCTAAATGAGATGCTTGTAATATAATAGGAACCAATTGGAGCTCTCCAGTCAGTGAATGGAAGAAGCTCGCTGCCTATAAATAGCACAATTGGCAGCTACCCTCTGAAAAACACTTATCATGCCCATGTCAGAGGAAGATGTGTCCAATGCTTTAGACGCTGAAAATAAATACCGTGAGTAGAAAATAAATGGCATTATTAGCATAAAGGGAGTTCCTAATTAACCAGCAATCGTCCATTACTGCAGCCTTCAATTCATTAAATTGCATAATTACATAAAAACTCAGTTGACGCTTGATTCAGTCAGTGTATCTGGTATTGTCTCCTCAATAATTAGTTCTATAATTGTCAGTTTGACAGGGCAATTAAAAATGTTTGAAGACATTGTGTCGGCTTCCCCGTGCGAGGCTGTATTCTGTAGGACGCTTCTCGGAGAAAACTTCCATCTGGGCAGCTAGATGGGTCCCACGCTCCTGGAATGGAGAGAAGGAAGAGATGGGGTGGGGGGCAGGGTGGAGGGATCAGAAATGATGATTTGTAGCTCATCCCTTTTTGGAGGGAATGTATTCTATCTTGGTGAATTGAGTTTCTTTATCGGAGCGGTCATAGGTTTAACTGCTGGGATGTGGAGGAAGCTAGCATCAGGGGTTGCCTACGAATGAGTGGGAAGGAGTCTGATTCTGGGTTTGACTGTATGGGCATCAATATACAGAGGGTTCAGTCCTGAGTATGAGGACCTCAACATGAGATTTTCAATGTCAGGCTGGCTGAAAGCATCCTGGAGTTACAGTCCAGTTTAGATTAGGAGTCCATTTGGGATTAGGCATCCAATGGTGCCTGGGCTTCCCTGGTGGCTTAGCGGTTAAGAATCTGCCTGCAATGTTGGAGCCTCAGGAGAGGCAGGTTCGATCTCTGGGTTGGGAAGTTTCCCCTAGAGGAGGGTATGGCAACCCACGCCAGTATTCTTGGGTTTCTTTTGCAGCTCAGTCAGTAAAAAAAATCTGCCTGCAATGTGGGAGACCTGGGTTAGATCCCTGGGTGGGGAAGATTCCCCGGAGGAGAGTATGGCAACTCTAGTATTCTTGCCTGGAAAATCCCCATTGACAGAGGAGCCCTGGCAGGTCTCAGGCCATGAGGTTGCCAAGAGTCGGACACGACCTTGTGACTAAGCACTGCACAGTGTGCATCAACCAGACCGTTGATCTAGAAAAGTCTTGCCTGCTCTTCTGTGGGATTTTTCTCCATTCTTTACAACTAACTCTACGCGTGTGTCCATGACATGAGTGTTCATGTACTTTGGTGGCTTTCTCTGTCTCCAAAGTCTCTAAAAGTCACCAGTTGATTAGTCCAATTAAAGCCACTCCACAGTTACTATAGAGTAGCATAAGAGGCCACTCTCTGTTGAGGGCTTCTCAACTTGATGCCCATTTAAGATCTACTCATGAATTTTCTTTAAAAAAAAAAGCCAGTACCTCATCCCAGATCTATTGAATCAACATGGATTATACATGAGTAAAACTTTAAAAATTTAAGTTTGAAAGGAACAAGCTCTTAAAATTCATTGGTATTCATAGACTCCTTCCTGCCCCACTATGTATCTGATAGTAATTACTTCTCATTTCTTCTCAGCCTCCAGCTTTCTCACGAGGTGGTCTGGGTCCTTTTGTATAAATCAGAATAATTATCAAAAAGCCAAGCATTTCTCTATCAGTGTCTATATCCATTATATATGTATGTATGCATGTATGTTGGAGAAGGAAATGGTAACCCACTCCAGTACTCTTGCCTGGAGAATCCCATGGACGGAGGAGCCTGGTAGGCTACAGTCCACGGGGTTGCAAAGAGTCAGACACGACTGAGAGAGTGCTTTTGCTTTGCTTTTTATGCATGTATGTATCTTTCTATCTACAAGACCCCTACCTGTGCAAGAGGAAGACAAATACAGCAGTCCATGGTGATGTTATTGAATGAAGGAGATTTTTGTGTTAGAAAGCATCCTTAACTCACAGTTTGGGTAATGGATTGTCTTCCTTTGAGGGGATGTGTGCATTTGCCATGAGTCAGCCTGGGTTTTGATTTTGGGTTAGTTTATAAGTCATTCCATACTGTAGTTTGTCCTCATTTAAAAACTGGAATTAGCTCATACTTTCTATAAATGATTTTTTAATTTTTTTGATTGCAGTAAAAGTCACATAACATGAAACATATTATTTTAACCATATTTAACTGTACAGTTCAGTGGTCCTAAGTACATTCACGTTGTTCTGCAATTCTCACCGTCATCCATCTCTCAAATTTTTCACCTTCCTAAACTGAAACTCTGTCTCCCATTAAACATTAACTTCCATCCCCCCTCCCCACCCCCAGCCCTGGCCCCTGGCATCTACCAATGTACTTTCTGACTCGATGAATTTATCTATTCTAGGTGGAATCTCATTTAAGTGGAATCAAACAATATACAAATGATTGAGTATCTTTATGTTTTAGGTGCTTGGGATACGTTGCCGAATAAGGCCAAACCAAATCTCTGTTCTTAAGTCACCAGAGATAATGAGATATAAATATAATGTTAATAAAGTAAGTGCCATGCTAAAATAAAGCAGGATAAAGGAAATGATGAAGACTGGTGGGTGGGATGCAATTTTAGATATCAGAATATTTAACTAGATATTAAAAACAGAGTTGTTTAAACAGGCTTCATTCTGAGGTTGACATTTAAGCTGATGGATTGAAAGAGGGGAGTGAGTTAGCCATGTGGGTATCTGGACGGGGTGCCATCCAGGAAGCAAGAAAGCCCTAGATGGGAGCATACTGAAGAAACAATGAGGAGGCTGGTGCAGCTGGGGTGGGGTGAGCAAGCAGGGCATTAAGAGGGGAGGCTGAAGAAGTCATGGGGAATTTGGTTACAGGGATTTGTAGGCCAAAATAAGGAATTTGGTTTTTATGCTGAGCAGTCAGGAGTCACTGGAGGGTTCTGTGGATGGGGGAAGGGAGGATATGCTATGACTTGCATTTTAAATGGACCCATCCGAGTGATTCATTGTTAAGAAGATTTAGTTGGGCATGAGTGAAACCAGAGAGACCGGTTAGAAGACTGTTACTGTAATTTGGGCAAGAGATGACAGGTGGCTTGGGCTAGGCCTAATAATGGTGCTTATTTCACAGAGTTGTTTTATGAATTAAATGAGATAAAATGTGGATGATCTTAGAAGGGGCCACTTTGTGTAATGTAAGCACATAACAAATAGCAACTACTGTTATCTAAATGTGACCTCAGGTCAAGACTGAGCACAAGGAGTTCTAGAATTTATTGGGGTTTTAATTTCTTTTTAACTTGGGGAAAGTTTTCCAGGTGATTCTATTCTGCATTTCAAGGTAATATTAATGATTCAGGCTGTTTGTACAAATTATGCCCAGCTATATATCTGTGCAAGTTCTCCAGAGAGGGTTATACAATGTTCTTGAAAGAATGGAATGGCCCAATTATAATAGAGTATTAGCAGTATAAAATGCATTCAATATTTCTTTATTAAAGATAACACTGTACATTACCAAAACAGTCCTCTATTTTCAGAGATGCATCAAAGATGCAACTAATATACAAAGTCATTTCCCCTTCCCCATAAGCTTCTTATTTTGCTTTGTCACAGCCAAAGATGTCTCACCTTAATACCTAAAAAGATTCTGATTGCCTTATTTGGCAGCTGGAATCTAACTATTTTCCCTTTGAATGGGTATTATTATTGAATGGATATTATTCTTTACTCCGTTAAAGTCAGATACTTCAAAACCCATGTTTCTCAGATATCCCAACTTTCCAAAGTTCTGGAACTATTATGGCTGTAGGGGAACAAGCATTTCATTGTACAGTAGAATACTTCTGAGGAAGGAAAAAAAAGAAAGATATTTCCATACTGACTTTAAGCACTTCTTACAATTTCCACCTGATTGTTATAACCAGCTGTAAATTATTTTTTAAAATCTCAATTTTATTGGAGGGTAGCAAGAAGAGTTTAAAAAAGTGTAAATGAAAGGAAGAAGATATTTTGGTTTCAGTATATTTGGGTCAATTGTCCAGAGTTGTCACAGGAGTCTTGTGAACTTAAGAAATATCTCCAATAAAACATCTCCCCTAGAAACATCTCCAATAAAAAGATTAATTGTGGCATCACACCTCTCAAATCCCAGAGAAAAATTTCACCACCTGTCTGCCTTTTCTACTGAAATGTGTAAAGTGCATCCTCCTAAAGATGAAACTGGATAATCCATGTAAAGGCTTACAAGGGTGTCAGGTACCTAGTAGTGCTCAGTAAATATTAGCTATGCTTAGCTATGATTCTAGCCACGTTTGGAAATGTGCAATGGGAATGCTTCCAACTTCACAGCTTTCTTTTGACCCTTATTTCTCATATTGCACATTTTTTTATATTTAAATAATCTTTTCCTTGGTCTCCTGAAATCATGGTGTCCCAGTGCCAAGAACTGTATATGAGCTCTGTCCAAGGTCCTGGCCACCAGATCCTCTGATTTCAGAAACGGGGCTATGGTTGGGTGACACTTCCCAGTTAGGTACCTCCTTGGATCTCAAGGACGAATTTCCTCGATGGCTTAGATGGTAAAGAAGCTACCTGTGATACAGGAGACCTGGGCTCTATCCCTGAGTTGGGAAGATCCTCTGGAGAAGGGAATGGCTATGCTCTCCAGTATTCTTGCCTGGAGAACTCCAGGGACAGAGGGCCCCCGTTCATGGGGTTCCAAAGAGTAACTAACACTTTCACTTTCAATTTTCTCTATGACTTCCTTCACTTTACAACTTTCTCACTCTCTTTTTTAAAATTTTTAATTGGAGGATAATTGCTTCACAACATTGTGCTGATTTTTGCCATACAACAACGTGAATCAGCCATAAGTATACATAATATCCCCTCCCTCTTGAACCTCCCTCCCACCCCAACCCCCAACTCACCCCTCTAGGTTGTCACAGAGCACCAGGTTGAGCCCCCTGTGTTATACAGCAGCTTCCCACTAGGTATCTATTTTACATATGGTAATATATATATATATATTTCAATGGCGTTCTCTCATTCGTTCCATCCTCTCCTTCCCTCTCTGGGTCCACAAGTCTGTCCTCTCTGTCTGTGTCTCTATTCCTGCCCTGCATAGGTTCATCAGTACCATTTACCTAGATTCCATATAAATGCATTAATATATGATATTTGTTTTTCTCTTTCTGACTTACTTCACTCTGTATAATAGGCTCTTGGATCATCCGCTTCATTAGAACTGACTCAATCTCATTGCTTTTTATGGCTGAATTTCTCAGGCCTTGGAAAATCTTCCTTATGTAGATGTGAGCAGGCACAGTCCTTGTGGCCGACTCTTTTCCTGTGTAAGGAAGACCTTCTCTACTTCCTCTGACGTTCCGCTTCACTATCCCTCTGACATTCTCCTGCTTCTTTCATGTGGATCCTGCTAGAATTTCAAAATGAAAAGCTGTCTCTCAAATTGGCCCCATCCTTCCTCTCCCACATGCAGGGCTAAGGCTGCTTCCTGGAGCCTCTTAGGATTTGCCTCATCTGCTTTCCCTTTTATTTCTCTTTCCTACTGTTTCTTTTCTAACTACAAGATAAAACTTTCTTTTTTTTAAGCACTCTCATTCATTAGAATACTTTTTTTCAAAGTCCAAGCCATAGTTTTCTGTCTGCCTACCAGCACTGCATCTCCCCTGTTAACTGTGTTTTTTTTCCAGGTTCCTGGGCAAACCTGCCTTCTAGAGTCAGAGTAATACAAGAACTTATCATTTTAGTTTTGTTTCATCCCTTGGGTTTGAGAAACTCTGCCGAAATTTTAACAGCAATCACAACCGCAATATGAGGGTGCCATCCGTTGCTTCTCATGAGCCAAGTACTGAGTTAAGCACTTTGCAGTGGGCAGTATTTGTTCTACTTTACAAATGTGGACCCTGGGGTCAATCCAATTAAAAAAAAGATATTCTGTCTACAATAATATCCCTATTCCTATTTATCCATTTGTTGATAAACACTTCCAATCTATGTTCTTGAATATACCTTCTTGATCACCCATCCCCACCATCCTGAATAAGGCTTCAGTTCAGTTCAGTCACTCAGTTGTGTCCGACTCTTTGCGACCCCATGAATCACAGCACACCAGGCCTCCTTGTCCATCACCAACTCCCAGAGTTAACTCAGACTCATATCCATCGAGTCAGTGATGCCATCCAGCCATCTCATCCTCGGTCGTCCCCTTCTCCTCCTGCCTGCAATCCCTCCCAGCATCAGGGTCTTTCCCAATGAGTCAATTCTTCGCATGAGGTGGCCAAAGTACTGGAGTTTCAGCTTTAGCATGAGTCCTTCCAAAGAAATCCCAGGACTGATCTCCTTTATAATGGACTGGTTGGATCTCCTTGCAGTCCAAGGGACTCTCAAGAGTCTTCTCCAACACCACAGTTCAAAAGCATCAATTCTTTGGTGCTCAGCTTTCTTCACAGTCCAACTCTGACATCCATACATGACCACTGGAAAAACCATAGCCTTGACTAGACGGACCTTTGTTGGCAAAGTAATGTCTCTACTTTTCAATATGCTATCTAGGTTGGTCATAACTTTCCTTCCAAGGAGTAAGTGTCTTTTAATTTCATGGCTGCAGTCACCATCTGCAGTGATTTTGGAACCCCCCCCCAAAATAAAGTCTGATGCTTTTCCCACTGTTTCCCCATCTATTTCCCATGAAGTGATGGGACCAGATGCCATGATCTTCGTTTTCTGAATGTTGAGCATTAAGCCAACTTTTTCACTCTCCACTTTCACTTTCATCAAGAGGCTTTTTAGTTCCTCTTCACTTTCTGCCATAAGGGTGGTGTCATCTGCATATCTGAGGTTATTGATATTTCTCCTGGCAATCTTAATTCCAGCTTGTGTTTCTTCCAGTCCAACGTTTCTCGTGATGTACTCTGCATAGAAGTTAAATAAGCAGGGTGACAATATACAGCCTTGACATACTCCTTTTCCTATTTGGAACCAGTCTGTTGTTCCATGTCCAGTTCTAACTGTTGCTTCCTAACCTGTATATAGGTTTCTCAAGAGGCAGGTCAGGTGGTCTGGTATTCCCATCTTTTTCAGAATTTTCCACAGCTTATTGTGATCCACACAGTCAAAGGCTTTGGCATAGTCAATAAAGCAGAAATAGATGTTTTTTCTGGAACTCTCTTGCTTTTCCCATGATCCAGTGGATGTTGGCAATTTGATCTCTGGTTCCCCTGCCTTTTCTAAAACCAGCTTGAACATCAGGGAGTTCACGGTTCACGTATTGCTGAAGCCTGGCTTGAAGAATTTTGAGCATTACTTTACTAGCATGTGAGATGAGTGCAATTGTGCAGTAGTTTGAGTATTCTTTGCTTTCTTTGGGATTGGAATGAAAACTGACCTTTTCCAGTCCTGTGGCCATATGCCAAATTTGCTGGCATATTGAGTGCAGCACTTTCACAGCATCATCTTTCAGGATTTGAAACAGCTCAGCTGGAATTCCATCACCTCCACTAGCTTTGTTTGTAGTGATGCTTTCTAAGGCCCACTTGATTTCACATTCCAGAATGTCTGGCTCTAAGTGAGTGATCACACCACTGTGATTATCTGGGTTGGGATGATTTTTTTTGTACAGTTCTTCTGTGTGTTCCTGCCATCTCTTCTTAATATCTTCTGCTTCTGTTAGGTCCATACTATTTCTGTCTTGGTCTCTTTAATTTTCTTGAAGAGATTCCCTAGTCTTTCCCATTCTGTTCTTTTCCTCTATTTCTTTGATCGCTGAGGAAGGCTTTCTTATTTATTTTATTTTATTTTTACTTTATTTTACTTTACAATACTGTATTTGTTTTGCCATACATTGACATGAATCCACCACGGGTGTATACAAGCTCCCAATTCTGAATCCCCCTCCCACCTCCCACCCCATATCATCTCTCTGGATCATCCCCATGCACCAGCCCCAAGCATCCTGTATCCTGTATCGAACATAAACTGGCACTTCGTTTCTTACATGATAGTATACATGTTTCAATGCCATTCTCCCAAATCATCCCACCCTCTCCCTCTCCCTCAAAGTCCAAAAGTCCCTTCTATACATCTGTGTCTCTTTTGCTGTCTCGCATACAGGGTCATCATTACCATCTTTCTAAATTCCGTGTATATGTGTCAGTATACTGTATTGGTGTTTTTCTTTCTGGCTTACTTCACTCTGTATAATCGGCTCGAGTTTCATCCATCTCATTAGAACTGATTCAAATGTATTCTTTTTAATGGCTGAGTAATACTCCATTGTGTATATGTACCACAGGTTTCTTATCCATTCGTCTGCTGATGGACATCTAGGTTGTTTCCATGTCCTGGCTATTATAAACAGTGCTGCAATGAACATTGGGGTACATGTGTCTCTTTCAATTCTGGTTTCCTTGGTGTGTATGCCCAGCAGTGGGATTGCTGGGTCATAAGGTAGCTCTATTTGCAATTTTTAAAGGAATCTCCACACTGTTTTCCATAGTGGCTGTACTAGTTTGCATTCCCACCAACAGTGTAAGAGGGTTCCCTTTTCTCCACATCCTCTCCAGCATTTATTGCTTGTAGACTTTTGGATTGCAGCCATTCTGACTGGTGTGAAATGGTACCTCATTGTAAGGCTTTCTTTTTTTTTTTAAATTTATTTATTTATTTTTAATTTTTACTTTACAATTCTGTATTGGTTTTGGCATAGATTGACATGAATCCACCACAGGTGTACATGCGTTCCCAAACATGAGCCCCCCTCCCACCCCCCTCCCCACAACATCTCTCTGGGTCATCCCCGCACGTCAGCCCCAAGCGTGTCATATCCTGCATCAGACATAGACTGGCATTTCGATTCTTACATGTTATTATACATGTTTCAATGGCATTCTCTCAAATCATCACACCCTCTCCCTCTCCCTCTGAGTCCAGAAGTCCGCTATACACATCTGTGTCTTTTTTGCTGTCCTGCATACAGGGTTTCTTATCTCTTCTTGCTATTCTTTGGAACTCTGCATTCAGATGCTTGTATCTTTCCTTTTCTCCTTGGCTTTTTGCTTCTCTTCTTTTCACAGCTATTTGTAAGGCTGCCTCAGACAGCCATTTTACTTTTTTGCATTTCTTTTCCATGGGGATGGTCTTGATCCCTGTCTCCTGTACAATGTCACAAACCTCAGTCCATAGTTCATCAGGCACTCTATCAGATCTAGTCCCTTAAATCTATTTCTCACTTCCACTGTAAAATCATAAGGGATTTGATTTAGGTCATACCTGAATGGTCTAGTGGTTTTTCCTACTTTCTTCAATTTAAGTTTGAATTTGGCAATAAGGAGTTCATGATCTGAGCCACAGTCAGCTCCTGGTCTTGCTTTTGTTGACTGTATAGAGCTTCTCCATCTTTGGCTGCAAAGAATATAATCAATCTGATTTTGGTGTTGACCATCTGGTGATGTCCATGTGTAGAGTCTTCTCTTGTGTTGTTGGAAGAGGGTGTTTGCTATGACCAGTGCATTTTCTTGGCAAAACTCTATTAGTCTTTGCCTTGCTTCATTCTGAATTCCAAGGCCAAATTTGCCTGTTACTCCGGGTGTTTCTTGACTTCCTACTTTTGCATTCCTGTCCCCTATAATGAAAAGGACATCTTTTTTTGGGTGTTAGTTCTAAAAGGTCTTGTAGGTCTTCATAGAACCGTTCAACTTCAGCTTCTTCAGCATTACTGGTTGGGGCATAGACTTGGATTACTGTGATATTGAATGGTTTGCCTTGGAAATAAACAGAGATCATTCTGTATTTTTTGAGATTGCATCCAAGTACTGCATTTTGGACTCTTTTGTTGAACATGAAGGCTACTCCATTTCTTCTGTACTGTACTGTACAAAGGATTGCTGCCCACAGTAGTAGATATAATGGTCCTCCGAGTTAAATTCACCCATTCCAGTCCATTTTAGTTTGCTGATTCCTAGAATGTTGATGTTCACGCTTGCCATCTCCTGTTTGACCACTTCCAATTTGCCTTGATTCATGGACCTGACATTCCAGGTTCCTATGCAATATTGCTCTTTACAGCGTCAGACCTTGCTTCTATCACTAGTCACATCCACAACTGGGTATTGTTTTTGCTTTGGCTCCATCCCTTCATTCTTTCTAGAGTTATTTCTCCACTGATCTCCAGTAGCATTTGGGCACCTACTGACCTGGGGAGTACCTCTTTCAGTATCCTATCATCTTGCCTTTTCATACTGTTCATGGGGTTCTCAAGGCAAGAATACTGAAGTGGTTTGCCATTCCCTTCTCCAGTGGACCACATTCTGTCAGACCTCTCCACCATGACCCACCTGTCTTGGGTGGCCCCACGGGCATGGCTAAGTTTCATTGAGTTAGACAAGACTGGTCCTAGTGTGATTAGATTGACTAGTTTTCTGTGATTATGATTTCAGTGTGTCTGCCCTCGGATGCTCTCTTGCAACACCTACCGTCTTACTTGGGTTTCTCTTACCTTGGACGTGGGGTATCTCTTCATGGCTGCTCCAGCAAAGTGCTGCCACTGCTTCTTACCTTGGACGAGGGGTATCTCCTCACCACCGCCCCTCCTGAACTTAGTAATGTGTTACCTCCTCACATGTGAATAAAAGCAAAAAAAAAAAAAAATCAGGAGAGTACACGGTAGAGATTTCCATGTGATACACCCCAAATCCCTGGCTCTAGTTCATAATCCTGGCCGGATTAATGTGAACTTGACCTGGTTGGATTAGAAAGGAATATGGATGGTCTCTGGCTTCCCTTACAGTTTCAGTTGGTAAAGATTCCACCTGCAGTGCAGGAGACCCCGGTTCAATTCCTGGGTCAGGAAGATCCACTGGAGAAGGGATAGACTGCCTCCTCCAGTCTTCTTGGGCTTCCCTGGTGGCTCAGATGGTAAATAATCACCTGCAATGCAGGAGACCTGGGTTCAGTCCCTGGGTTGGGAAGATCCCCTGGAGAAGGGAAAGGCTACCCACTCCAGTATTCTGGCCAGGAGAATTCCATGGACTGTATAGTCAATGGGGTTGCAAAGAGTTGGATATAACTGAATGACTTTCACTCACTCGCTAATGAATGATCACACTATAGGCTCTGAACAAGTTCTCCCAACTGGGATCTGGGCTCTGTCTTCAAGGGACTTTGTCTAGGACATAACTGTGAGATGAAATTTAACCCTCCCTTTGCTGAACTACATCAGATGATAGCATGATAGGGATCTTGGCAGAGATCCAGGATTGCCGGGTCTAGTCTGCTACCTCCTAGGGATCCTTCCTAATTCCCCAAGGAGCAAGATTTTTATTTCCCGGAATCCAAGTGCTGCCCGCCTGACAAGCCAGGCTAGACAGGACTGATAGAAATAATAGGGATGTTGATAGAATTCATTTAGGGTGCAAGGTTGTCTGCTCTTGCCTTTACAGTCTCATTGACTCAATGGTTAGCACAGTATCAGGCACATTGTAGGTTTAATAAACACTAATAGAATGAACGTATGAGAGAATGTGTGTATAAACTCTAACAAGCTTGTTCAGTCTTGGCACATAATGCCAAGCCTGAAACCCAGATCTCTGTGATCTTGACCGAGTCACTTACCATCTCTGGATCTTGGCTTGCTCTTTGAAAGTAGAAATAAAAATAGCATTCATTTAATAAAGCTGTTCTGATGATTAAATTAGTTATTACATGTCTAGTGCTCGGGACAGTGTCTAGTTAGCAACAATATCCATTGTCATTAATCTTAGACAAAAAATAAAATTACTCATATGGCATTACCAATTTTTAATTTTGCTGAGTAGGTCATTAAAAAGACACAAGAAATACAATTTATTATTATTAGTCCCTATGGAAAAGACATTTTCACATTGAAAACATGGAAGAAGGGCATCATCTCAGAGTAAAAGTCATTACTTAAGTTTTTAATAAATCCAACTTTATTAAAATTACCTGCATTGTCTTGACTTTTAAAAATTAGCAAGGACTAATGGGAACATTTTCACAGTGGTCTCTCTATTTTTTTCTGTCTCAGGACCACTGAACTGGATTGCTTTTCCCTGAAGGAACTGACATAAAATTGATGCTCTTGGCTTAAAAGTCTTGGTCTCTCTGTTCAGAGTGGGCACTGGGTTGTTAAGAAGAGCCCTGGCCATGTGGTCCTGGCTGTAGCAGGGCAGTGCATGGACTGAGCGCTGCTGCCTTTGGGGGCTTGTGGACAGGACTCTCTCAGAAGTCAGAAGAGCTCCACGCGCTCTGTTGTGATATGCTGGCCACACAGAACTACTCCTGAGGTATTGTTCATTGAGAGTTCTCTCTAACTCCCTTGATTCCCAATCTGGGCTGGGTTCTAAGGAGAATCTGAGGGGAATAAGACTAGGGATGCCCCCTGAAGTGGGTTAGATCCTCCCCTGAAGCACAAGTCATATCACTGTGCTTATGGAAACAGTGCATGTAGACTGAGGTTGGGAAAGCATCTCCGTATCCTGGTTTCCTCTCAGTGGACGACTCCATTAATTCCCATCATAGCCCAGGAGCCACAAATCAGAATGAATTATCGGACTTCCCTGGGGGTCCAGTGGATAGGAACCCACCTGCCAATGCAGAGGGTGTGGTTCAATCCCTGGTCCAGGAAGATCCCATATGCCTTGGAGCAGCCACGCCCATGGGCCACAGCTACTGAGCCCGAGCTCTAGAGCCTGCAAGCTGAAGGTGCTGAAGCCCATGCTTCACAACAGGAGAAGCCACCACAATGAGAAACCCACACAGCACAGCTAGAGGGTAGCCCCTGCTCGTTCCAACGAGAGAAAGGCTCGTGGCAAGGAAGGCCCAGCACAGCCAAAAATAAATAAAATTTAAGAATGAATTATCACAATGAATTATCGCCATAGTGGTCACTCTGGTCAGGCCAAAGTTTTGACAGAAATGCTACTTATAAGTTTTGGTGAGAAGTACTTGCTTTAAAATACTGACTTGAAAACTGCATAATTACCTATTTTAAGTGTAAAGTGCTAAAATAGATGTGTTTTCAATCATAGTGAAGAGGAAAAGTTAAAATTTTATATAACTTCCTTCTTCTGCTGCTGTCACTCAGCTTGCCCCTTGCAAAGTCTAGATCACGTAGGTCGTGTAGTCTCAGAAAGTGGGGGTTTGCAATACTAGGAACTGGAGTGGATCTCACTCACCCTTGTCCTGCTCTTTGCAATCGCCCATCCCTGCAAACCTGCTTAATCAAGCCTGTCCAGGTCAGGCATGCCCCTCTCCATCTTGACTACTGTTCCTGCACTTGTGAAACCCCTTAGTTTAAACCAGCCTATTAACAGCTAGTGTTGCCCACTACAGGGGTTAGAGCTTAGAGGGTTAACTCCTCTGTGCCCACTGGTGTAATAAACCCGAGTTCTTCAACTCTCCGAGTGTGGTGCTTGGTTTCTCGATTACTGGTTTCTGGAACAATAGTATTGTTTTGGAACAAAAGTAACTGAACTTTAGAAGTATATATATATATGAAACAAGACACATTCCAGGCACATGGGATTGTGATCTCTTACGTGCTTGGGAATTCTAGAATTGGTGAATAGTATAGTGTGGCTGAAGGTGTGGGTGACCTTGGCTAAAGGTAAGGGCCTGAGGCTTTGTCTTACCAGATGCCCATACTAGCACTTACCTCTGCCTGCCTGAGTGATTTTACTCTAATCGTATCTATCTGTCCTTCTTGTTGAGACCTTGACCTACAGGACTTTCCCTTTGTGGATCCTCCATTCATGTGATCTCTGAATTGCAACTATTGCACCTCACATCTTCCCTTATACTGTGCTGAGTCCATATTCAGTTACTGGAGGAAAATAGTTCCTTCCATCCATTGGTAGGGTCAGGGATGTAGATGACATGTAGGTAAACTTTCACTGCCCTTGTTTTAACCCTTACTAATGGAGCCTCCATTTTTTTCTGTATACATGGCTT
The DNA here is from genome assembly GCF_014754425.2 of Oryx dammah. Lineage (NCBI taxonomy): Eukaryota > Metazoa > Chordata > Mammalia > Artiodactyla > Bovidae > Oryx > Oryx dammah. The sequence continues at coordinate 181,418,293 of NW_024070186.1, read as the reverse complement.
CCTAGAGTAAAGACAGCTACCAGTGTCTTCCACAACTATGTGTGGTCTTATGACAAAGCTTTGGCCAATAGCAAGTGAGTCAAAGAATTATAATTCCTAAAGTAATATTATTTCTAAGAGAAGCATCTTTAAGAGGAGGAGGTGTGCTCTTCTTTACCTCCTCCTGGATCATTGGAACACAGAAGTGACAGCTTGAGCAGAAGCAGTCAAACTAGACCAAGACATGAATGCTGTGTGCCAGGAGTGAGCAAGCCAAAGAGCAACAGGGGCGGAGTCTTGATGCCTTCTTACCCCATCTTGACTTAATGTTGTGTGCTGGGAGTGAGCAGGCCAAAGAGCAATGGGGACAGAGTCTTGATGCTTTCTTACCCGATCCTGACTTTACTGGAGCAACACTTCTATTTTTAAAAAATCTCTACTATTTGGGATTATCTGTCAGTCACAGAAAATACTAATCCTAATTGAATGTATCAGACAGTTCCTGCTGCGTAACAAACCACCCCCAAACATAGTAACTTTAAATGACAAGCATTTATTTTTTTCTCACAATTTTATAGATTGTCTTGGTGGGTCTTCTGGTCTGGACTGGTGTGGTTGATCTCTGGATCAGTTGGTGGCTCACCTGGGACTCAATGAACTAAACTAGCATTACATCATTCACATGTCTAGGGGTTGTCTCCACGTGGGCTGGGGTGATAAATGTGTGCCGGTCTAGACTCATTCATGTAATCATTGCAGCACTTCCAAGAGCAAAGACGGAGGAAAATTCCCATTGCACAAGCACTTTTCAAGTGTATGACTGCATCACCTTTCCTATTGACCAGAGAAAGTCACAGGACCGAGCTCAGAGCCAATGTGGGAGGGAAAAGCTCAAAGCTCCAGATACAAGGAGACATGGACATAGTCACAGATTACTTTAGCAATCTACCACATGGGCAAAAGCAGGATGCTATTTTTAGGAGAGGCAGAACCATTCTCCCAGGTTAAAACAACTTACTCATGGCAGACTTGGGGCTAACTCCAAATCCAGTGGGTTTTTTTTTTTGTTTTGTTTTTTTGTTTTTCTAAAATAGAATAATCTTTTAGACCAGAGGCTCAGAGTCTAGACTTCTTGAGCTCACATCTCAGCTCTACCACTTACTAGATTAGTCAGTCTCCTTAGCTAAGTTTCACTCTGCCTCTTCATTCTTCAATCTCCTCCTCTATATAAAGATAGGGAGCCCACTAGGATGTGATGGGTGTGCAATGAGTTAATGTATGTGTAATGTTAAAAAAAAACAGTTCTTGGCACATAAACAAGCATGCAAAGTAACAGCTAATGATATTGTGACCAAAGGACCCGTCCCATTTCTTGCTGTCCCCAGATCAGATCTGTCCTACCAGGAGACATGGGTAAGTGTGGTTATTAAAACCTGCTGGCAGTTTTAGATGCTGACTTCTTCCCTTTCTTGTAGAAGCCATTGGCACAAATAGATATGTGAGTCCTTTTGTGGGAAAACTTTACCCACATGTGAGGTGCTGTTACTTTTACTATTAGAGCTCATGCCTCTGGGATTTCCTTCAGATTTAGATTCTAGTTAAAGCAGAAGCTGACTGTCACTCCAGGACCTATCTGGCTGGAAGGCTATGCCCAGGGGTCTCCCCTATGAAGCTTTCTTGTCATCTCCATTGCCTGGTGGGTGATGGTGAAAATACAGAAGGCTAGAAGCTCAGTGAATGACTGCATAACATCTCTCATTTTTGTAGCATTACCTTGGAAGGAAAAAGGATGAAACGGATCTAACTGTAGGTAATTAATTCTCCTGGTGTTTTTCGGTATGTGCATCTGCTTCAGTGGCTACATTTTGTTAATATCAAGCGACAGGGATTTCTTTTGGAGCAATTGTAATAAAAATTAAAAAAATAGAAAAAGAACATTTTTAAACACTAATTTGGCCACCCTAAATCTCTGGCCTGTTTGGTATGTAAAACCTTTCATCCAGCATGCATTTTTTATGAAAGGATTGAAAACCCAAGACCCAAGAAATAAAACATGGGGTGCAGGCAGCACATCATTATGCGTGAGATGGAGCTGCCCAGGCAACTGGAATCAAGCAGCCAGTCTCTGGGGAGCAGGGCAGTTCTGGGGAGCACAGAATCAGAAGCCCAGGCATGGGAAGGTGTCCAGGAGGATTAGCTGAGCTCAGAAAGAGCCTATGTGGATGTAAAGAATAAGAGAAATGTTCACCATCACCCAGGACTCTAAACCAGCCCACCATATCCATGGCTGGAGAGCAACTGAGTTTCTGCAACCATCACCTTAGTCTAAGCCATCAGTTTCTACAGTCAAGGTCATGTTCTAAAATAGATGCATGTATATGTACAACTGAATCACTTTGCTGTACACTTGAGATCCCCTGCAGAAGGGAATGGCAACCCACTCCAGTATTCTTGCCTGGGGAATTCCATGGACAGAAGAGCCTAGAGGACTACAATCCATGGGGTTGCAAAGAGTCAGACACAACTGAACAATTAACACTTTCATTTATTTTTGCTGAAACTAACACAATATTGTTAATCAGCTATGCTTCAGTATAAAATGAAAAATTTTAAAGCTAAAATCTAAAGAGAAACAAACCCAGAACATGTAGAAGGGCTCAGATATTATCAATATTTATTTCTCACTCATGGAAATTGGTGTTCCTGGTGGTAGACAACTCTCCTCCAGGTGACTATTCAGCGCTCTGATCTTGTATGAGCTGTAACCTCACCCTGTTTGGAATGTGGCTTCCAAGGTTCACATCTGCTGAGAGGATAATGCATGGGAGGGTTCTATGAGTCACATCTGGCTGGGGCTATGTTATTTATGCTCACATTTCATTGGTTAGCACTCAGCCAACTGGTCACACCTAACTGTTACAGTCTGGAAACATTGTCCTACTCTATTTTTCTGACCAGTATCACTTCCCTCCCCCTCCAAAGAGGTAATAGTTTTGGCAGATCTAGAGACAATCTTCATCACTTCTTACTTGCATTATGCTTACTTTTGCCCAAGAAAATCCGTTCTGTGCAGTGAGTGGTCAGTTCAGTTCTTGACTTCAAGGATTTCCTATTGCAATAATAATAAAACCCAACTGCTTCTCTTGTCCTCCGAACCATGCACGGTTGAGAATGTGCCTGCATCTCAGACCCCATCTCATGACCTCTTGGCCTCAATGCAGCTGGCTGCTCTAACTCCATACGGGTCCTGAAACAACAGAACTTTTTCCTGTCTGGATAGATTTTTTTAAAATTTAATATATTTTCTTTATTTTTTTTCAGTTTGAGGACATGTAATTAACTAACAACTGTATATATTTGAGGTATATAATGTGATGATTTGATACCCATGTATGTTTTGAAATGATTATCACAATCAAGCTAATTAACACATCCACCACCTAACATGTTGCCATTTGTGTATGTGATGAGAGCACTTAAGATCTTCTTTCTCAGCAAATTTCAAGTATACATTATTATCAATGATAATTATCATGTTGTGCATTAGATTCCCAGAACTTAACAATTTTGTTACTGAAAAGATTTTACTCTTTGATCAACATCTCTTTATTTCCCCCACCTTCCCAGACCTGGTAGTCTTCACTTCTATGAGTTCAACTTTTTTAGATTTTATCATATAAATCGGATCACACAGTATTGACTTTCCATGTCTGGGCTTATTTCACTTAGCATTATGTCCTCCAGGTTTAGTCATGTTGTTGAAAATGTAGGAATTCTTCATTTTTTTATGACCGAATTTAACGCACATATATAATTGTTATTTATCCATTCATCCTTTGATGGACAATTAGGTCATTTCCATATCTTATAAATAATGCTACATTGAACGTGGGGGTGCAGATATCTCTTTGAAACACTGATTTTATTTATTTTGTATATATGCCCAGAAGTGGGATTTCTGAATCCTACAGTAATTTAATTTTAAATTTTTTAAGGAACTCTATAGCGTTTTAGTTTTCCATAGTGTCTGTAAAAATTTACATTACCACCAATAGTGCACAAGAATTCCCCTTTCTCTACAACTTTCCCAACACTTATCTTTGTTTTTTCCTATTTTCTTTTGGCATAGAACATCCTTCTCCTAGGGTGTCCATCTTTTTATACTTCCTGTCATAGACAAAATATCACTCCCTAAGAGACACTCTTCTGAACATCCTAAGATAGCTCCTCTGTTCATTACTTCTCATTACATTATTTATATCTTCTTTGTAGAGTTATGACACTTGGAAATTATTTGGGTCGTTTATATGTTTAACTGCTTACTGTCTGTATTCTCCACTAGACCAAAAGCAAGGACACTTTTTTATAAAGAGCCAAATAAGTGTGTCTGACTTTGTGGATCACACAGAGTCATCACAATTGCTCAGCTCTGCTGTTGTAGTGGAAAAGCAGCCATAGAGGGTATATACATGAGTGTGCATGGCTGAAAGTGAAAGTGTGAGTCACTTAGTCATGTCTGACTCTTTGTGACCCCCATGGACTGTAGTCTGCCAGGCTCTTCTTGTCCGTGGGGTTCTCCAGGCAAGAACACTGGAGTGGATTGCCATGCCCTTCTCCAGGGGATCTTCCCGACCCAGGGTTTGAACCGGGGTCTCCTGCATTGCAGGTGGATTCTTTACCATGTGTGGCTGTTTCCCAGTAAAACGTTATTTAAAAAAAAACAAACAAAAACAAAACAGATGTTGGCACAGACTCTCCTTTAGTGACCCCTCACTGGAACCATAGGTCCATGATCGGGACCTTCTCTGTTTTACTCATTGTCACATCACCAGTGCTTGGCATGGAGACTGGCACAGAGTAGGAAGTTTCTCTACCCCCATGTCCAAAGATTTTGACTTAGCCATAAGTCCAATATTGAGGGCAAAATAACAAATATGGAGGGACTCGTGCCTCCCAAACTTAGAGATATTTGGTGTGGCACACATTGTAGGTTGGCTCATTCCTACTCCCATTTCAAATCCTTTCTCACATGCCTTCCAGAGCCAAAGAGGTAGGTGAGCAAACATCTTGATCTTCCTAGTCACCCTTCACTTAGGATGAATAGTGCTGGTCAATGGTACTTAAGCAGAATTCTACTGAGCTGGGCTTCTGAAAAGGCATTTGCTTTCTTGAGGAAAAGAAATAGACTTGATCAGGCATCCTCTTCTTTGAGTCCTTCTTTCTGACTGTGATGAAGATGTGATGCTAAGAGATATGGCAGCCAGCTTGTGGGCATAAGATTGGAACCTGGTACCAAGGATGCCAGGCTTCCCTGATGGCTCAGAGGTAAAAAACAAAAACAAACCCACCTGCCAATGCAGGAGACACAGGAGATATGAGTTTGATCCCTGGGTTGGGAAGATCCCCTGGAGAAGCAAATGGCAACCCACTCCAGTATTCTTGCCTGGGAAATCCCATGGACAGCGCCTGGCAGGCTACATGGGGTCACAAAAGAGTCAGACACGATTTCGCGAGTGATAATAGCCAAGGATTACAGGAGACACAAAGGCTTAGTCTTCAATGCCACTGAGTGGCTACATCAGCCCTTGAGTGCTCAGTGGGTTTCCTGTTTATTAAGGCAACTCAAGCCCTTACTTGTTTAAGTTACTGGGAATTGGGTTTTCTCTTTCTTGGAGCTGAGTACATCCCTTACTGATATGCTTGATAACTGCTATTATGCCAATAGCCCCTCTCCGCCACCCTTTTTTTCTTCCTGGCAAAAGCATTGTTTCTTTAATCACTTCTGTTCTTTTTCTGACTGTTCTCTTCTTATTTGTCACCTGCTCAAGTTCCCAGCATAATTTGGGAGGAAGTAACTGCAACGTTGCTCAGTCTTAGAAGACACAACCCCGCTAAGGGCACCAAACAGATTTGGTAACATGGACAGTAATGTCCACTGCCAACTTGTTCTGTTTTTGCATAGCCTGTGAGTACTAACTCTGGTTCCTCTGAATCTAGGTTGATTCAGATGGCATCTTTTGCAACCACCTCATAAAATTTCAGCCCTATTGGACTCCACCCCTTCCTGGAGGATGCATATATGCTTCTTTGGCTGGGTCTGCACCTGCTTTATAAAAGCGAAGGAGGCATGTGATTCTTAGAAGGATCACTTAAAGATAAGCTACTTTGACAGCTTTATTAGAACTTTTCCTCAATAGAATAGTAAGTTACTATAAAGTATGAGATTTCATCAAATCATTTATTAACTTATGAATTCAATAGACATTTGTTGGACACTTATGTGTGTGTGCTTCTACTCCTTGTACTTGATGCTGGGGATATAAAAATGCAAAAAATTATTCCTAGCCTAGAGGTGCTTATAGCTGAGAGCAGGTGAGAGACACACAGCTTGTTCCAATAAGATGGGGAAGGGCTATGAAGGAGATACTGAAAAGACTCCAGGAAGAAAGAGGAAGAGTAGTTAACTCTGCCTGGCAATTTGGGGATGGAATTATGGTTAATTTGAACTGGACTCAAGTATAAATCCGCTTTTAATATGGGCAGTTAAATGGGGTCATTCCAGGCAGACGAAACAGCATGTGCCGAAATCCAGAGATGTGAGTGAGAAAGGAGTATCCAGGGATGTGTGAGGAGGCTGGTAGGAACATAGTATGCATTTCTGGGAGGTGCTGGAAGGACCATTGACTTTGGATGGGGTGAGAAGACAGTAGGAGCTGGGCCAGGCTGGAGAATTTGGACCTCATCCACAGACACAGATGCATCCTGAGCAAATAGCCCTGGAACATAAATAACACGGAGGGAGTGCTTCCTCTCCCCACTCACAATATCAGTTTAAGTATAAACACACCACCAGGAAAATGAGTCTCTAGAGGTAATTGAGTTTGTACTTATTGTACTATGGGCATCGCCAATGTAATCACTGAATTTCAATTCACAAATCCCATTTGTTGTTCCCCTTTCTCTAAGACAACAATATATAATGTTTTCTACTTACTCTCGGAAGCATAAACAAATCACTTTCCCTCATATTGGCCGTTCACAGATGGGAGCATTATTGGATATGAGGGTGTTTAGATAGCAGTATAAGGATTGATTGTGCATGAGAAATCACACTGTGCTTTGGAACTGTCACACACACACACACACACACACACACACACACACACGCATGCACACGTGTGCATATACCTCTGTCTTATAGGGATTGCCAGTGCATGAAACTTCCTGCCAGTGATGCTCCTGGAACAACTCTGGTAGAGAATGTATTGAGTAGGGCAATGCCTGAGACCCCACGAGAAACCAGAGGGTGTTTTACACAGCTCAGAAAGCTCCCTTCTTTTCTATCACCCCTCTCTCCCTTACTTTATGAGGTTGGCCAACCTTGTCCATGAAGTTCAGTCATAGTTTGGGATTTGCTGGCTCAGGATGTCTGTGATGGTTGGGAGAATAGATCTGATGGGCTCTAAAGTGAGTCCTTCCAGGTGGCGAGGAGGGTGAGTTTCCAAAGTCATGATTTTAGAATTCTAAGTGTCATTGAACTCCAGGAGGCTGGACTTTGAAGACTCTATAAGCACAGCATGCCAGCAATGGGATGGAGCCGATGAAGGCAGAGTCTTTGGCCTCTTGATTCATGGTCATCACAGAGACAGAACTATCCCAATGGGGATATAATCTTACAGAAGCAGTTGTACTTAAAGGCTCTTAGAGAGAAATTAAAGTACTGTAGGCTGACAACGACTAATTCTATACCAGCAGGAGGGTTGCCGATGCTTCAACGCCAAGTCAGACATCCTACTGGCAATTGGAATGACTGGGAGCCAGCTAGGGGTTCAGTTCAGTTCAGTCGTGTCCAACTTTTTGCAACCCCATGAATCTCAGCACTCCAGGCCTCCCTGTCCATCACCAACTCTCAGAGTCTACCGAAACCCATGTCCGTCGAGTTGGTGATGCCATCCAGCCATCTCATCCTTTGTCATCCCCTTCTCCTTCTGCCCCCAATCCCTCCCAGCATTAGGGTCTTTTCCAATGAGTCAACTCCTTGCATGAGGCGACCAAAGTATTGGAGTTTCAGCTTCAACATCAGTCCTTCCAATGAACACCCAGGACTGATCTTCAGGATGAACTCGTTGGATCTTCTTGCAGTCCAAGGGACTCTCAAGAGTCTTCTCCAACACCACAGTTCAAAAGCATCAATTCTTCGGCACTTAGCATTTTTCACCATCCAACTCTCACATCCATGCATGACTACTGGAAAAACCATAGCTTTGACTAGACAGAACTTTGTTGGCAAAATAATGTCTCTGCTTTTCAATATGCTATCTAGGTTGGTCATAACTTTCCTTCCAAGGAGTAAGCGTCTTTTAATTTCAGGCTGCAATCACCATCTGCAGCTAGGGATGGTGATGACCAAATACTGATTTTGTGGGTCTTATTTCTCAGCTGTTACTTCCTGTATTTGCCATGATTCTTGTTCTTCTTTACCCTATGCCCTTAAAGGGAGATACTACCTAGTTCTCTTGGAAATAGATTCTGTAGTGATCATTATAGTTTGTGGGCACTTGCAGGTGTGAAATATTGAACCAGGAGCTCTTTCTGCATATGTTCATGATGTAGTCATGGAAAGGATGCCAGAGAAGGAGAATTAAAATTTCAAAGTCTACCATTAAGACTTTGTGTGGCCTGAGACAAGCCACTTTTTATCTCTGGGCTTCAATGTCTCATCTGTAGATTGAAAGTGTTGCACTGGATCATGGTGGCCAACTTAGATACCAGCAGAGGACAAAGGGAAACACAGAGCAGTGAAGGGGGCTGATTGCATGAGTTGTCTGTTGTGTGAGTTGGTGGAAGTGGGGGTTTACGGAACATAGGAGAATGTGAACAGCCCTGTCTCAGCTCCAGCTCATTGTCTCCATGCAGGGATGCAGGCCCAGAGTTCAAGCAGCTTCTGTTTTTTCAAAAGAGTCTAGTAATCTAGATTTTATGAGAAATATTCACATTTAAAGATATCATCATAAGATCATTTGAAACACTAAGAAAAACAGGTGTGTACTAAGTCGCTTCAGTCATACCCAAGTCTTTGTGACCCCATGGACAATAGCCTGCCAGACTCTCCCATCCATGGAACTCTCCAGGCAAGAATACTGGGGTGGGTTGCCATGTCCTTTTCCAGGGGATCTTCCCCACCCAGGGATCGAACCCGCATCTCCTGTGTTTCCTGCACTGCTACGTGGGTTCTTTACCACCAGTACCACCTGGGAAGCCCCAAGTGAATCATATAATCTTATCCATTGACCAGATTTCAACCCAGAGGCTCCCCATTTCCATCTTCTAGACCAGAGGTCCCCAACCTTTTGGGCACAGGGGACCAGTTTCCTGGAAGACAATTTTTCCACAGACTGGGGTGGAGGAGGATGATTTTGAGATGATTCTTTAGATACATCACTATATTTACTGCACTGTGATAATACAATAATGTGAGCAATGGGGAGTGGCTATGGGGAGTAAGTACAGATGAAGCTTCACTTGCTCACTCATCATTCATCTGCTGAGTGGCTCGGTTGCTGTGTGGTACTGGTCTGGGGCCCGGAGGTTGAGGATCCCTGCTCTAGACTGGCTGGTCTGACTTCTAAGTCTATTCCTCAGTGGTCCCATAATAGTACTTTACCACGGATGGACTTCTCACCAAGAGCTTTGGTCATCCTTCTGAGGTTACTGAAAAAATAAGCTCTGTTTTTTAGCTGTGTGATTGAGCAAGTCACTTCTACTCTCTTTCATACAATGGAAAACAATGAGGTCTGTCTCATGGGGCTGCTGTAAGGATGATAGCAACTGATGTATCTAAGTCGTCGTGCTCAGAGTGTTAGCAATGAGTTATCTCTCCTTGTCTTCTTCAACCCCTTCTCTTTTGAATTTCATTTACCCATTTGACTACTCAGTTCATAATAATTAGGCACTTACTGTAGGAAGACGCATGGTGCCAGATGCTAGAAATTCAGCAGTGGACAAGCTAGACAGACTCTCTGAGCTCATGGTAATATCAACTGCGAGTAGTTGTTATTTAATGCTGCTTAGGTACCAAACAGCCTGCTTAGTGCTTTATAAGCATTAACTCTTTAATGCTTGTAACCACCAAAGAGGGTATCTACTTTTATTCCTACTTCACAGAATAGAAAATCATAAGACCACAAAAGAGAAACTACTTACTCCAGGTTGTTGTTCAGTCGCTAAGTCATGCCCGACTTTGTGACCCCCATGGACTGCAGCACACCAGGCCTCCCTGTCCCTTACCATCTCCTGGAATTTTCCCAAGTTCATTTCCATTGAATTGGTGATGCCATCCAACCATCTCATCCTCTGTCACCCTTTTCTCCTCTTGCCTTCAATATTTCCCAGCATCTGGGTCTTTTCCAAAGAGTGGGCTGTTAGCATCAGGTGGCCAAAGTATTAGAGCTGGGTCTGGAAGCTAGTTCTGTCTGACCCGAAGCAGAAACAGTATGTAAGCTGAGATCTGAAAGCTTGGGGCCTCTGGTGAGAGGGTGTTGCGTGAATGCCTACAGGGATGACTGAGATGGCAGAATCTGTCAGATGCAAAACATCTTTCTGGGCCTTCTCCACTTTTCCTCTCTCATGTGAAAGCTCTTGGTGCTTGAAAATCATAAATAATCTATTGAAAGGAGATCATCTGGAGGCAGCCAAAAGAAAGGGCCGTCCTTTACTGAGGCATCAGGACAGAGGTGTGTGTGCGCATGCTAAGTTGCTTCTTGTGTCCAACTCTTTGCAACTCCATGAATGGTAGCCTGCCAGCCTCCTCTGTCCATGGGCATTCTCCAGGCAAGAATACTGGAGTGGGTTGCCATGTCCTCATCCAGGGGATCTTCTTGACCCAGGGATCAAACCCACTTTTTTTTACATCTCCTGCATTGGCAGGCATATTCTTTACCACTAGAACCACCTGGGAAACCCCAGGACAGAGGGAATCTTCTGGAAAAGAGAGTGACCAATGATCTTCCATCACTCTGCTTGTGCCTCTTGAAGAATTTATTCTTTGGGGCCATTGGTTTCAATGTGAAAAGCTCTGGGCCAAGAGATGGGGGAAGGGGAGCAGGATTGTCTAGTGGTTAAGCCCAGAGACACCTTTACAGTGGCTTAGATGGTAAAGAATCTGCTTGCAAGACAGGAGACCCAGGTTCAATCCTTGGGTTGGGTAGATCCACTGGAGAAGAGAATGGCTACTTGCTTGAGTATACTTGCCAAGAGAATCCCATGGACAGAGGAGCCTGGCAGGCTACAATTCATAGGGTTGTAAAGAGTCAGACATGACTGAGCAACTAACACTCTGGCGTTAGACTGCTGAAGTCTGGTGAGGACTTGACTTTTTCCTGCCTCAGTTTCCTCACCTGCAAAATGGACTTCACTATTGCAGCATTTATTGCTTATTTTTATTTTTGGCTGTGTTGGGTCTTAGTTGTGATACCTGGGATCTTTGTGCCAGATGTTTGTTGCAGTGCTTGGGTTTCTCATTGCGGTGGCTTCTCTTGTTGCAGAGCATGGTACACAGCCTTTCTAGTTGAGGTGCTTGGGCTCAGTAGTTGTGCTGCCAGGGCTTAGTTGCTCCACAGCATGTGGGATCTTAGTTCCCTGACCAAGGATGGGACCCACATTCCCTGCACTGGAAGATGGATTCTTAACTGCCAGATCATCAGAGAAGTCCCAGGTTTATCTCTTAGAGTAGTTGGGGTGGTTACATGGGATAATGACATGGACGGCTGAGCAGGGAGCCTCCACCTGATGGATGCTCAGAAGCTATTTGCTGATTAAGGAATTTAGAAAACCCCAAATCAAACGCATCTCCCCTTGTTCAGCAATGTGCTTTGAGTACCTCTTATACGTTGCATGCACACAAACGGTGATTATCTCATTTAATCCTCACTATAACCTTGCCGGATAAGAGTTCTTAAACTGTTTCTCACGGATGAGCTCTCAGCATCATTGATGTTGTCCAGCTTTATTCTCTGAAGGGGCAGGCAGGTGTCACAAGCGCCCCCCACCCCTACCCCTGCTGTCTCATTGGCCCTCTTCTGCCTGGAATAGTTTTACTGCAGATAGCCACAGGATATACTCTTTAAATTTTTTTTAATTAGTTAATTCCTTGTTGACTGTGCTGGATTTTGTTGCAGTGCTTGGGCTTCTCGTTGCTGTGGCTTCTCTTGTTGCAGAGCATGGGTTCTAGGCACACACGCTTCAGTAGCGCCAGCTTGGTAGTTGTGGTACCGGGGCTTTGTTGTCCAGAGGCATGTGGGATTGTCCCAAACCAGGGGTTGAACTCATGTCCCTGGCATGGGCAGGCAAATTCTCAACTACTGGACCACCAGGGAAGCCCCAGGATATACTCTTGATTCCTTAGATTTCTGCTCAAAAGTCATATCCTTCTAGAGGCCATCCTGACCGCTTCTTGTAATAGAGCACGTGTTACCTCTTAGTCCTCTTACCCTGATTTGTCTTCTTCACAACACTTCAAAATAGCTGATATTTTATCTATCTATTGATCAATAGGCCAGTCTTATTTATTTCTCTATATCTATCATTCATCAGTCTTATCTATCATAGCTATATATTCTCTCTATCTATCTATCTACCTATCATCTCTTATTTGACTTCATCACTAGAACTGAAGTTTGGTGAAGGAAGGAAGTTTGTCATGCTTATTCAGTGCTGCCCAGTGCTTACGTGTCAATAAATAGCTGCTCAATAAATTAATTGTTATATACATGGGCAAATGGAGAGATGAATGGATAGATGGGAGAATAGATGGATGACTGGATGAGATGAATGGGTGAAAGGATAGATGGATAGATGGGTGGAAGGCAGAGTGGGTGAACTGATGGATGAAAAGCACATGGGGTTTTGACTCAGAGGGACCCTGGACCATCTGAAACCCTGACTGTGTCTCTCACTTGCTCCTGCTCTATGCATCCCATTTCCACCCTATTCATTGGCATCACTTTGCTGTTGTTCAGTCGCTAAGTCATGTACGACTCTCCATGGACTGTAGCCCTCTAGGGAACTCTCTCCATGGGATTATCCTGGCAAGAATACTGGAGTGGGTTGCCCTTGCCTTCTTTGGCATCACTTTGAGTATTGTCAAATCATTAAGCAAGTAGACTGCCCCATTATTTCATGTATCACATCTTTTCTGGTGTTTTGAAAACTGTTCTGAGAAACTAGAGTTTACAGAGTGGCTAGGAGTCAACCTTTCACCCCAGGCTTCAAGCAGAGCAGCCCTTTTTGAATCTGTCCTAAACATGCAAATTCTCCATGAGATTTCAGTTGATTAAGGAAGGCAAACTACTGTAAAATGAAACACACTTTGATATCCAACTCTGATATATTTCTTTCATTTTCTGGGTAATGAAATTGTCCCAGATATATGAATTTACTTCCCCCAAAGTCTCAGGGATTAATGTCATGATCAAGACCTGACTTAAATATAACTCCAAGCCCAACTATCTTTCCATGGAATATGTCACTCATTCATTTATTCAATCACCTCATGCATATTTATTGGGCACCTACTCTACCATGGACCCAAATCTCATATCTCAGTCTAGGTGTTGGGGATAGAGAGATGGACCAGACAGGGAATTTTCCTGCACCCTTAGAACAGCCTTCGAACAAATAATATTAAACCAGATAGTTCTGAATATTAAACCAAGGAAAGTCAGAGAGAGTTATGGAGAAGGATGGTAATGATCGTGGGAGTTCCAGGAGTCCGTTCCAAAGACATCTGCTCCAAATGGACATAGCTCAGTGGACCTTTCTCAGTGAGAGAAGAGGGCTTCCCTGGTAGCTCCTGCATCTGCAGTGCAGGAGACCCTGGTTCTATTCCGGATCAGGAAGACTCACTGGAGAAACGAACGGCTACCCACTCCAGTATTCTAGCCTGGAGAATTCCCTGGACTGTATGGTCCATGGGGTCGCAAAGAGTCAGACACAACGGAGCCACTTTCACTTTCTTTCTTTCAGGATAGAAACAGTTTGCCTGACCTCCTCCCCCGCAAACTCCTACTCGTTCCCTTTCCTCTCCCCATCGAGATCTGCGAAGCCTTCCAGCAAACCCATTCTCAGGAGCTCAGGCTGATCAAAGTGGCACCCGCATTTTATCGCCTGGGAGGCCCAGGATCAGACTTTGATGGACCCAGTGACATGTATGTTTTACTGTTCAGTCATCCCAAGGAAATTTTTATCAGCCTCACGGCCCAGTTTCCTGCTTCTGCTAGACTCTTTCATGTGATTTTATGCTTGAATGAAGCAACAGTAAATTAAGCTGGAAAACACATATGTGTGGACACAGAACAAAAAGCCTCACTGTTCAGGGTGAGTCAGTATTTCAGATGCAACTGGGGACCTTTTGAAAATGTCTTTCATTGGTAGGAGTGATAAGATGTAAGAGAGATTATGGGAGAATAAAACACTGCTCATTGGAACTGTAGTATGGGTGAGTGGCTGACACCACCATTTGGATCACCTTGAAGGAAACTATTTTAGAAAATGAGAAATGTAACTGATTCTGTATCTTCCTAGATCATATTAGAGGTGTCTGATTTTTTTCATTAAAAATTTTTCATTTATTTATTTTGTACTGGAGTGTAGTTGATTTACAATATTGTGTTAGTTTCAGGAGAACAGCAAGGTGATTTAACTATACAAATACAGGTATCTAGGACTTCCCAGGTAGCTCAGTGAGTAAAGAATCCACCTGCAATGCAGGAGATGAAGGCAGATGTGAGTTCGATCCCTCAGTTGGGAAGATCCCCTGGAGAAGGGCATGGCAGTCCACTCCAGTATTCTTGCCTGGAAAATCTCATGAATAAAGGAGCCTGGTGAGCTACAGTCCACAGGGTCACTGACAGCCAGACATGACTGAAATGACTCAGCACGCAAGCATACATGTATCTATTCTTTTTCCAAGTTTTTCCCATTCAGGTTATTACAAAGCACTGAACAGAATTCCCTGTCTATACAGTAGGTTCTTATTGGTTATCTCTTTTAAATATAGCGGTGTACACATGTCAATCCCCAAATCCCAATGTATCCCTTCTCTCGACCCTTCCTGCCTTAGTAAGGGAAGTTTGTTCTCTAAGTCTATGAGTGTTTCTGTTTTGTAAATAAGTTCATTTGTATCGTTATTTTTCTTTTAGCTTCTGCATATAAGTGATATCATAGGATGTTTCTCGTTCTCAGTCTGACTTACTTCATTTAGCATGATAGTTTCCAGGTCCATTTATATTGCTGCAAATGGCATTATTTCACTTTTTTTAAATGACTAATAGTCCATTGTTTATATGTACCATATCTTCTTTATCCAGTCATCTGTTGATGGACGTTTGGCTTACTTCCACGTGTTGGTTATTGTCAGCAGAACTGCAATAAACATTGGGTGCATGCATCTTTTGACTCATGTTTCTCTATGGATGTATGCCTAGGAGTGGGGTTGCTGGATCATATGGTAGCTCTATTTTCAGCTTTGTAGGAATCTCCATACTGTACTCTGTAGTCAGTGTATGGATTTATATTCCCACCACCAGGGTGGGAGGGTTCCCTTTTCTCCACATTCTCTCCAGCATCTATTGTTTGTAGACTTTTTGGTGATGGTCATTCTGATTGGGTGGTGCAAGTGTTAAACTTGCCTGCCAGTGCAGGAGTCATAAGAGATGTGGGTTTGATCCCTGGGTCAGAAAGATCCCCTGGAGAAGGAAATGGCGACTCACTCCAGTACTCCTGCCTGGAGAATCCTATGATCAGGGGGAGCTGGTGGGCTATTTTCCATGGGGTCGCAAAGAGTTGGGCTTGGCACTCATTCCTACTGGTGTGAGGTAATAGTTTCGTAGTTGCGTCATTGTAGTTTCGATTTGCATTTCTCTCGTGATTAGTGATGTTGAGCATCTTTCTCGTGTCTGTCGGCCATCTGTATGTCTTTGGAGAAATGTCTGTTTATATTTGATAGCCACCGAATACCTGTCTTCTGAGGCTCAATTAATCAAGAACGTGATACATCATAATACATAATGCAGGAAGCACTAGTTAAGCACCTTCTGTGTACATAGATGCCCAGTGAAAAGGAAGGAAAAGATATGATTTCCACTGCTGAATTTGGAATAAGTGCCATCATGGAGGAGTTAGAATGATTTGGGATGTGGCTGCTAGATGGAGGGTGCTGGTGCAAGACATCCACCCAAAGGTGCCCAGAGTGGTGGTGAGACCCTTGCCCTTCACCACGCCAGCCCCAGCCTGCCCCTGTTCTGGAGCTACTGCCTCAGGAAATAGTGGTTTCTCTATGCTTCCACCTGGGTGCAGCCTCTGAACACTGGCTATGCTTCAGACATATCTCACTGTATTTGGTTCTTAGCTGTTAACGACAGGCACTGAACTCCAAGGAACTGAAGCCCAAGATTCTTCACGTATATAGCGTTTCTATTCTTCAGGTACAGATGAATCCAGGACCTCAAATAATGCCACCTGGGCTCTGTCTTTTGTATTTCATTGCCTTCACTTTCAGGAAAGCTCTTTCCAGTGGGGCATTGGGCGTGGGTACTGGCAGCTTCAGAATGACATCTCCCCCGTTCAACAACTCCAAGGGGAAAGAAACCTGCCATTTTTGTATTATTCCAATAAGACCCTGAGACTGAATCTCACTGGACCAATCTGAGTCACATGCCCATTCTTGAGCCAATCACTGTGGCCAGAGGGATGGAATATTCTGATTGGTCAAAGCTGAAGATGGATCCGTCCTGAAGCTGGATGTTGAGGCCAACCAGGCCCATGCCATATGAAGTCACAGTGGATTATGGGTAGTTCTGTAAAGTAAAACTCAGGTTTACTGTTACTCAAAGAAGGGGAAACAGATTCTAGAAGGGCAAAAATGCTCAGTGCTCAATTTACTGTCTCATAACGTGTCCCATATCCTGACTTGTGTTATAGCTCTTCTGCTTATCTGCCCTCCCAGCTGAAAGCTTCTTCATGCCAAAACTGACAGCTGTTTCAGCGTCTCTTGCTTGACCCTGGGGTGTGACTTTCACACGACAGGTGCTCAATAAATAGGACTCTAATGGAATAATATATACCCAAGCTCTTCTTTTACTTTGTTTGCGGTAATGACTTTAAGAATCCCTGTGTGGAAGGAAATGCTCATTTCAGCACTCCTTTCCAACAAATACATCTTCATGTAAAAGGCAGAGCTTTCAGAGCTTGTGTAGTCCCTGGTTTTTATGATTAACAAACAAAGTTGAACAAAATTAATGAACGTGTCAAAATTTCTGAGGCTTTGACGACTCAGACTCATTGGGTAAATGTTTCCATTGAATGAAACAGATTTATCTTTCCATTGTTCATAACTGTAGGTCATTTAATAGATGAGGCAGCCTGAGGCTACTGTGGAAACTGAATACTGAAGTGGGGAGAGTGGGAGGATAGAAAAGGTTTTCTAGGCATTGGGAAAGTTTGGAGCCCCAGATGTTTAAAGTAAGATGTAGGAGTCAAGATAGTTTTTCTTATAGGGATTTAGACTCAGTTTGGGGGCTTCCCTGGTGGCTCAGAGATTAAAGTGTCTGCCTGCAATGCGGGAGACCTGGGTTCGATCCCTGGGTTGGGAAGATCCCCTGGAGAAGGAAATGGCAACCCACTCCAGTATTCTTGCCTGGAGAATCCCATGGACTGAGGAGCTTGGTGGGCTACAGTCCACAGGGTCGCAAAGAGTCGGACATGACTGAACGACTTCACTTCACTTTACGATAACTTAAGTCAGATGAAAGGGTCCGAAAGTGAAAGTGTTAGTTGCTTGATCATGTCCAATCCTTTTTGACCCCTTAGACTGTAGCCCACCAGGCTCCTCTGTGCATGGGATTCTCCAGGCAAGAATATTGGAGTGGTTGCCAGTCCCTTCTCCAGGGCATCTTCCTGACCAGGGGTCAAACCTGGGTCTCCTGTACTGCAGGCGGATTGTTTACCGTCTGAGCCACCAGGGAAGTCTTGAAAAGGTCTCATCTAGGTATAAAGAGATTTGTTCCCTTAGGGGATCACCAGTGAAGTTGCTCAGTCGTGCCCGGCTCTTAGTGATCCCATGGACTGCAGCCTACCAGGCTCCTCCATCCATGGGACTCTTGCCTGGAAAATCCCATGGACGGAGGAGCCTGGTAGGCTGCAGTCCATGGGGTCGCTAAGAGTCGGGCACGACGGATCGACTTCACTTTCACTTTTCACTTTCATGCATTGGAGAGGGAAATGGCAACCGACTCCAGTGTTCTTGCCTAGAGAATCCCAGGGATGGCGGAGCCTGGTGGGCTGCCAGCTATGGGGTCACACAGAGTCGGACACGACTGAAGCGACTTAGCAGCAGCAGTGGGTTAAAGAGAAAATCAAATCTTATTTGAGGATTGTACAACTGATTTACAACATTGTGTTCATTTTTGCAGTACAGCAGTGATTCAGTCCAGAGAAGGCAATGGCACCCCACTCCAGTACTCTTGCCTGGAAAATCCCATGGACAGAAGAGCCTGGTAGGCTGCAGTCCATGAGGTCACTAAGAGTCGGACTCGACTGAACGACTTCACTTTCACTTTTCACTTTCATGCATTGGAGAAGGAAATGGCAACCGACTCCAGTGTTCTTGCCTGGAGAATCCCAGGGACGGGGGAGCCTCGTGGGAGGCTGTCTATGGGGTCGCACAGAGTTGGACATGAATGAAGCAACTTAGCAGCAGCAGTGATTCAGTCATATATGTGCATATATATATATATTTGTTTTCATATTCTTTTCCATTATGGTTTATCACAGGATGTTGAACATACTTCCCTGTGCTAAACAGTAGGACCTTGCTGTTTATCCATCCTATAGAGTGTCCTTTCCATCTGCTAACCCCAAACTCCCAATCCATCCTTCCCCCACTTTGATAACCATAGTCTGTTCTCTGTGTCTCTGAGTCTGCTTCTGTTTCATAGATAAGTTCATTTAGTTCATATTTTAGATTCCACTTGTAAGTGATATATGGCATTTGTCTTTCCCTTTCTGTCTTATTAATACTTCACTTCGTAGGATCATCTCTAGGTCCATCCACGTTGCTGCAAATAGCATTATTCCATGATTTTGTAAGGCCGAGTAGTATTCTTTCGTATGTGTATCTCTCTCTGTGTGTATACTACGTCTTCTTTATCCATTCATCTGTAGATGGACATTTAGGTTGTTTACATGTCTTGGCCATTGTGAACAGTGCTGCTATCAATTTATTGATGGATGTATCTTTTTTTTGAATTGTAGTTTTGTCCAAATATATGCCCAGGAGTGGAGTTTCTGAGTCAGAGATAGCTCATACATTCAAGCAGTGGGATAACTACATAGGAGTTATGTAAGAAGCTTGTCAAAAATACATATTTCTGGGCCCACTCTTGAGATTCTGATTCAATATGTATGTTGGTTAGGAATGAGGAAGTCTGTTGAAGCCAGATGTGGGAACCTCTGTATCAGGGATGCTGCTGACCTGTACCTGCAGTGCATGGTGGGTAGAGCTGGGTGTCCAGAGTTGGCCAGATTGGAGTGAGAATCTCAGCTTTGCTCCTACTGGCTTGGAAGCCTTGGGTGATGAGAACCAACTCAATTCAATTCTCTGATGCTCGGAAAAAAGTGAAGAGGAGCACCATCCTGACCCTTCAGGGTTGCATGAGCATAAAAACAGGTACAGCACAAGCAGAGTGCCTGGCCTCTGTGATGCCCACAGGACCAGTGATGATTACCTTCTGCAAGTGTTATGCCAGAGACATAGGGGGCACTGTGTCCATGCTAGGTCGCTTCAGTCATATTCGACTCTTTGCAATCCCATGGACTCTAGCCCGCCAGGTCCTTTTGTCTATGGGATTCTCCAGGCAAGAACACTGGGATGGATTGCGATGCTCTCCTCCAGGGGATCTTCCTGACCCAGGGATCGAACCCGTGTCTCTTACGTCTCCTGCGTTGGCAGACGGGTTCTTTACCACTAGTGCCACCAAGGGGCCACTAGTACACATTTCAATTTAAACAAACCTCTGCAAGAGAAATTAATTAACAATCACATCTTACTACTACTTCTACTGATAACAGCAAGAGTTTATATAGTGCCGTATGCTAGAACTAGTTCTAAGTGTTGTCCAGCTACTTTTTTAAGTGGGAAGATAATTGCTGCTCAACTATTAACCCGGTTTATTCTTACAACCATGCCATGAGATAGGAGCTGTTATTATTTCCATCATATAGATGAGGAAACTAAGGCACATGGAGATGAAGTAACTCCCCTTGCAGACGACATCTCCCTTGGAGCCATATGGTTTGCAAGAAAACAATACAGCCCAAAGAAACTGTCATTTGCTTTAGCAGAACTGGGTAGGAGCGCAGTTATTGGGAGCAAATTGCAGTGTGAAATAAATCCAATATAGTTGCCTGTGTAGGCGGGCATTTCCAGTTAGGCTCTCAGTTTCTCAAATCCTTGGGTGTGGCTATTCTGTGATTCTTGGGTGTGGCTATTCTGCTAATATGTGATTATTCTGCATATTCAGACCTGTACAGCCAGTGACCTTTTGCCCTAGAGTCTTGTCGACTTAAGGGTCAGGTGAAGTTTTCTATCCTTCTTCCTTAATTCTTGTGCAAGGCACTGCTTAGACCCTCCCACTCTGAGATTCCCAAGAAGGTAATTTGGCCCAGAGGTGATGATCTAGCTCAGCAGAGTGCATCCCTGATAGTTTGCAGGACTGGGCTTCTCAGGGGTCAGCAGAGGCAATGGTGTCAAGCCAGATGGGTGATGCCTCCTTCCTGGCCTTAGAGGGAACCACACATCAAAGCACTCCTTGCAAAGGCGGCGCTCAGGTTCCCCAGGCAGCCTGAACACCTGCACAAGAAAGGCCTCTGCTTCCTTGGAAATCAATTACTGGGGCCCATTTAATCAGCTGCTTGCCTCATATCCATTCTGACCGGCATGCCTTTGGTCTCCTTACTCTCCTTCGGCTCACATAGCAGGATTAGGGGAGGAGAAGGCAAGTTTCCAGGCCCCCAACTAAAGGGCGAGTCTCTCCTCTCCTTCCCTGACTCCTCAGATGCAGAAACTCTTGTCAGTGTCTAAAATCCCACCATCATGATTCATTCCTTTGGGCTTAAAGATCATCTTTGATCTTTTGGTATTTTCCTTCTCTACTACTTATTAGATTTCTTGTAAATCTCAAAAAAAAAATTGCATACCTGTTGTAACTAGACAAAAAATTTAAAGAAGTTGAAAAAAAGAAGTCATTAATTTCTTCCCTCACTTCTTCTAACTTTCCCAGAAAACGATACTGGCTATCTAGTTTATGTCTTGACACAGCTTGACTCAAGCTCATAAAACATTTACAAATATGTATACATTTGTAGAATTTTTTTTTTGCTAAACTTAGATCATATTATGTACACTAACCTGTACCTTGCTTTTTTTTCATTTATTGCACCAGAAATTCCTGCATCTACACAATTAGATCAACAGAACTTTTAAAATAACTGCATAGTATTTCACAGTTTGATTTTACGTCATGAATTCAACTATTCTTCTACTGATTGACATTTAGGATGTGTCCAGGGTATCTACGTCCATACGCTTGACACTAAACAGTGCTGCAATAGATATGCTCATGTTTTTTTTTTTGTTGTTGTTGTTCAGTTGCTCAGTCGTGTCCAACTCTTTGCGACCCCATGGACTGCAGCACCCCAGGCTCCCTGTCCATCACCAACTCCCCGAGCTTGCTCAGACTCATGCCCATTTAGTTGGTGATGCCATCCAATCATCTCATCCTCTGTTGTCCCCTCCTTCTCCTGCCTTCAATTTTTCCCATCATCAGGGTCTTTTCTAGTCAGTCAGTTCTTCGTATCAGGGGGCCAATGTATTGGAGCTTCAGCATCAGTCCTTCCAATGAATATTCAGGACTGATTTCCTTTAGGATTGACTGGTTTGATCTCTTTGCAGTCCAAGGGACTCTCAAGAGTCTTCTCCAACACCACAGTTCAAAAGCATTGATTCTTCGGGCTCAGCCTTCTTTATTGTCCAGTGCATAAATCCATACATGACTACTGGAAAAACCATAGCTTTTACTATACAGACATTTGTCTGCAAAGTAATGTCTCTGCTTTTTAACATGCTGTCTAGGTTTGTTATAGCTTTTCTTCCAAAGAGCAAGTGTTTTTGTAGTTACTTTTATTTCTGTAAAGTAGATTATCTCAATTGAGATTGCTACATCAAAGAGGATATGCATTTTTATTATGACAGCTATTGCCAGACTAATTCCCAAAGAGCAATTAAGACTTCCAAGAAGAATATAGGAATGCTTGTTTCTCCATATACGCACTAGCACTAGATATTATCAGTCTTTTCTTATTTTTGTTAATCTGACTGATGAAAAGTAGACTCTCTCTGTTTCACTATGCGTTTCTCTGGGTAATAGTTTGTGGACATTTTTGTACAGCTTATTGTATTTTGGCCTTCAAAATTCTCTCAACATGCAATTATTCTTGAAAAGAGTAATTCCTTAATAACTTGATCACAATTACTTGTGAGCTCAGAGTGAGGCCTTACGAGGGGGTGCTTTACAATAGGAAGCAGGAATGAAGAACCATCTGTATTTCAACATCTGTTAGGAACCTGGATTGGGTCAGGTTGTTAAATGCCATAGTTTTGTAATATGTTAATGGTAGTGGAAGCTCAGTGTAACTAAAATTTTTTGTTAGGATCCAGCTCCATCTGGTCCAGTGGTATTTGCTGGCACTTAAAAGATTGTGTTTTTAACATAAGTTTAGAGAGGAGGCTGCTGCTGCTGCTGCTAAGTCACTTCAGTCATGGCCGACTCTGTGCAACCCCATAGACGGCAACTGAAGGTTAATTTTTCAGATAGACCCTTCCTGATGCTGGCCCATGATTCAGTTAGCGACTACCCCATGAGTGACACAGGCGCTTCCCTGGTGGCTCAGTCGGTAAAGAATCTGCCTGCAATGCAGGAGCCCAGGGTTTGTTCCCTATGTTGGGAAGACCCTGGAGAAGGGATGGCTACCCACTCCAGTATTCTCCCCTGGGAAATCCCATGGACAGAAGAGCCTGGGGAGCTATAATCCATGGAGTTGCAAGAGTTGGACACAACTTAGCAACTAAACCACCAACTAGACTACCACCACCCCATGAGTGACACAGTTCTTGTGGAGTAGCTGTCTGCTGCTGCTGTTGCTAAATCGCTTCAGTCGTGTTCGACTCTGTGCGACCCCACAGATGGCAGCCCACCAGGCTCCTCTGTCCCTGGGATTCTCCAGGCAAGAACACTGGAGTGGGGTGCCATTGCCTTCTCCGGGAGTAGCTGTCTAAGTTTTCTTTAATTGAACAGATGCTGTGAATGTAGTTTAGAAATGGTCCTATCCCTTGATCCTTCACTTTCCAGAAGAATCTTTCAACAACTACAGGATCTGGATGGACCTGTAATATGTGCCCAATACATCATTTTTTTTCCTAAAGTTGACTCATTGACTAGGCATTTCTGCCATGTCTAGAATGTGTCAAGGGCTGATTAGAGACTGAGAGTACAGCGCTGAACAAGACGGCTCTCGTGGAACTGAAACTCATGTGGAGAAGGGCAGATAATATACAAGCTGGTTAAAAATTAAATAGGTTCATTCTGAGATAGTGATAAATTCTACAACTGGAAAGATGTAGTAGATCACTATGAAAGGGTAGGTTAGCCTTGGCTCAAATAGAGAAAATATTCTGAAGAGATGACGTTCAGCTAAGATCTGGATAATGAGAACAGACAAGGTCAAACAGAGATCGGTGGGTGGAATATTACTGGGTGAGGGAAGAGCATACATAAACTCTTAAAAGTGGATGAAGATCAGAGACCCCACGGAGCAGAAGAGCTCCTGTATGTCTGGATCCTAGTGGAAGGTTCTGACTTGGATTCAGTTTGGAGAGGTAGGTGGAACCTGCTCATACAGGGGTCTTCAGAGCATGCTAAGGAGACTGAATAAGTTTTAAACCCATGGGAGTCACTGAAGGACTTTTATGCATGTTCAGTTCGGTTCAGTTCAGTTCAGTCACTCAGTTGTGTCTGACTCTTTGAGATCCTATGAACCACAGCACGCCAGGCCTCCCTGTCCATCACCAACTCCCGGAGTTTACTCAAACTCATGTCCATTGAGTTGGTGATGCCATCTAACCATCTCATCCTCTGTCATCCCCTTCCCCTCCTGCCCTCAATCTTTCCCAGCATCAGGGTCTTTTCAAATGAGTCAGCTCTTCACATCAGGTGGCCAAAGTATTGGAGTTTCAGCTTCAACATCAGTCCTTCCAATGAGCACCCAGGACTGATTTCCTTTAGGATGGACTAGTTGGATCTCCTTGCAGTCCAAGGGTCTCTCAAGAGTCTTCTCCAACACCACAGTTCAAAACCATCAATTCTTTGGCACTCAGCTTTCTTTATAATCCAACTCTCACATCCATACATGACTACTGGAAAAACCACAGCTTTGACTAGACAGAACTTTGTTGACAAAGTAATGTCTCTGCTTTTTAATACGCTGTCTAGGTTGGTCATAACTTTTCTTCCAAG
Source organism: Oryx dammah (assembly GCF_014754425.2). Classification (NCBI taxonomy): domain Eukaryota; kingdom Metazoa; phylum Chordata; class Mammalia; order Artiodactyla; family Bovidae; genus Oryx; species Oryx dammah. Next base: position 181,393,688 of record NW_024070186.1, on the reverse strand, counting down.
GAGCAAATTTCTTTTAATTTCATGGCTACAATCACCATCTGCAGTAATTTTGGAGCTTAACAAAATTTTATGCATGAGGGGGAGGTTAAATGCTTGTGTTTCTGGAGGAGCTCAGTGATGTCTCTGTGAAGGATAGACTGTGGGTTGTGCAGCTGAGAACAAAACAATAGAGAAGACAGGAAAGCATTGCTATATTCTAGGTTAGAGATAGTTTGTTTGGATTAGAAATGTACAGTAGAGAGAGAGAAAGCTGGAAAATTTTGGTGCTCATTTTGGAGGTAGAATGAAATGTAATTGCCTATAATTGGATCAGATGTGAAAAGTAAGGGAAGAGGAAGGATGAAGAAGATTGTAAAGTTTTTGGTATGAGAAACACAGAGAGATGGTGGTTTCATTTTAGGAGCTGGGGAGGATGAATAAAGAATTAGATTTGAGGCAGAAATGAAGAGTTCTCCTTGATCATGTCAGTTGCTACTCATATATTCTCATCATCGAACATATGAATCTGGAGTCAACATACAGTCTGAACTAGAGCTATAGTTTTTGGCTTCAGCAGCATGTACATGTTATTTAAAGCCACAGGCAAGGGAAAAAGGAGAGGCGAGGCCTGGGTTCCTTGTGCATTTACACCTGTCTGCTGAACTCAGATTCCTGTATATGAATGCACACTCAAAATGTTCATCCAGATGTTGAGTAGGGATCTCAAGCTTAACATGTACCAACCAGACTTCTTGACATTCTCTCTAAAACTGCTTGACTTGTGATCATCTTCATCTCAGTTAATGGCAATCCATTTCTCCAGCATCTCAGACCAAAATGTTGAGAAATTTGTGTATACACACACACACACACACACACACATATGGTATATGTAGGGCTTCCCTGATGGCTCAGACAGTAAAGAATCTGCCTGTAATATGGAAGACCTGAGTTTGATCCTGGGATCGGGAAGATCCCCTGAAGAAGAGAATGGCAACCTATTTCAGTATTCTTTCCTGGGGAATCCCATGGAGAGGAGCCGGGCAGGCTACAGTCCTTGGGCTCACAAACAGTTGGACACAACTGAGCAACAAACACACATAGTATATGTGAAGTGAAAGTTGCTCAGTCGTATCTGACTCTTTGCAACCACATGGACTGTAGCCTGTCAGCCTCCTATGTCCTTGGAATTCTTCAAGCAAGAATCCTGGAGTGGATTGCCATGCCCTCCTCCAGGGGATCCTCCCAACCCAGAGATGGTATCCGAGTCTCCTCCATTGCAGGCTGACTCCTTTCCGTCTAAGCCATCAGGAAAGCCTATACATAGCGTATACTTGTGCATGCTAAGTCACTTCTATCGTGCCCGACTCTGTGTGACCCTATGATCTGTAGCCTGACGGGCTCCTCTGTCCATGGAATTCTCCAGGCAAGACACTGGAGTGAGTTGCCATTTCCTTCTCCAGGGGATCTTCCTGACCCAGGAATCGAAGCTGCATCTGTCTCCTGCGTTGGGAGGCAGATTCTTTACTGTAGTGCCTCTTGGGAAGCCTTGTAGTCTATATATAATATACACGTAGTCTATTATTCATATGTATATATGAATTGTATACATTCAGTCCTGAGCTCTTCTATTCAGGAACTCTCATCATTAAATTTTGCAAAAGGTTTTAAAGAACAGGATTAAATACCTTATGAATAAAATGTACTGAAAAAATTACAGTTACATCTTCATATCTCAGATGATTAATTTTTACATGTTTCACAGGTCATGATGACATCATTCCATCATGAAGCAATATTCTAAAGCATGACAGACCCTGAGGGTGAGGGAAACATTGATATTTCTCCCTGTCTCTCACATCGCTTACAAACCATCAGGAATCCTGCTGGTTGTAGCATCTATGCAGAATCCGAGCACTTCTTACCACCTCTGCTGACAACACTGCTTCAAGCCCCAGCAAGTCTCCCCAGTATGGTCTGATCATCTATATGGTCTCCTAAGTGGTCCTCTACTGAGTTGTTGACATACATCAGGTCACGATCACTCTTCTACCAAAAACTCGCCAATGTCTCACCACTTTACTACAGAGTAAAATCTGCCGGGCTCATAACAGCTTCTAAGACCCTGCATCATTTTGTCCTCATGAGCTACTGGATTAATATCATCTGTCCCTTTTCACTTTGCTTATTCTATTCCAGCTACACCTGTCTCCTTGTTATTCTTCATTATATCCAGCCATGTTTCTGCCTCAGGGCCTTTGCACTTGCTGTTTCCAAATGGAACACTCTTTCCCCAGATACCTTCATGGTTTGTTGCCTCACTGACTTCAAGTATTTGCTCAAATATTGTCCACTTCCCCTGCTAACTCTCCTTATTTCTTATTTTATAATGTATTATGTATCACCTTTTATCTTAGTATATAATTTTATTTGTTTTCATTTTTTGATAGCTTATGACCCTCTGCTGGAGTATAAGCTTCCTTAAGACATAATTTTAATCTGTTTTATTTACCGATGGGTCCCAAATACCTAGAGTAGGCACAGTGTAGGAAACAATAAATCTTTGCTGAATTAATGAGAAATACAAATTCCTAGAGATATATGCGTTTTTTTTTTCTTATTGATCTTTAGTTGTTTTCAAATCTCTGCTTGGCTTAATCTTGATTTTTATTCTACTTCTGCGGGAGCTTTCTGTAGTTTTGTTTAACAATAGACTATACTTAGGGCTTTCCAGGTGGCTCAGAGGTAAAGGATCCACCTACTAATGCAGGAGATGCAGTTAGGTCCTTGGGTTGGCAGGATCCCCTGCAGAAGGAAATGGCAACCAACTCCAGTTTTCTTGCCTGGGAAATCCCATGGGCAGAGGAGCCTGGTGGGCTACAGTCCATGAGGGCGCAAAGAGTCAGACACAGCTTAGCAACTAGACAATGACAACAACAATAAAGACACACGTGAGAGGTTTGGAAATATCACACCTCTTTTTCTAGAAGGGTAAGAAATACTTAAAGTGTGGGTCAAAGTTTTTTGATCTCATTTCTCGTTCTAGAGCCATGTAAGGAAAAAAATGGCTGCATGGCAGGTTTTTCTCTTCTTTCCTTTTTCTCTCTTGCTGCTGTTGTTGGATAAGACTGGTTTTATGAAACGGGCCTAAACCAGAGCTCAGTGACAATAGCTTCCTATGTTCATGATTTGAATAAATACATTTTCTCTGTAAAATAGAGGCTCATCCCCTCCAAGTCCCAAGATGAAGCAGGTTAGAGGATGACTTCTAGGGGTCAGGCAGACCTGAACTTCAAACCCAAATTTCAGTTCCATGTTGGGGGAATCTTTGCATAGTTCCACTTCTCTGAAAATACCAAAGAAGTTAATGTAATCGAGATAATCAACGTGATGTTTTTGGCACAGTGCCTGGTGCATGGTAACCACTCAGTTAATAAAAGCAATTACTTGTTTTCCCTCTTGGTTTGACATCACTTTCCTTTCCAAGTCAGAATGAAAACAGAAGTTGCAAACTCTTTTTTAAAGGGTGAGTTGGACCAACCCTCCACATTTGCCAAAAATGTATTTTATCTTGTTTGTTCAATCAAAAAAGAATGTCTTTGTCTGGGAGCTTCTTCCACTATAAACACCATTGCTCTTCTGCTCAGGCTACAACTGAATGACTCGCCTCCATCCTTAACACATGATTTTGTTAAGCACATGGAATTTTGAATGCTGGTGTACCTTATCTTTATTCTCAAAAAATGCCATTTTGAGAGAATTGACCTTTTGGGACTCTATCGAGTCTTGATTCAGCATTTATTAATAGTGATCCATACCAGCACTTTGATTTCTGCAAATATATTTTGGAGCCCTCTTTTAATGGCTGCGGGCTTGTGTAAATATCCTCCCAGGCAATAAGACTGAATGTTTGCATCCCTGAGCTCAAAAGGCTGAGCAAGCATGTTGCTGGGAAATTACCAATAGAGTGCCAGGACTCAGAGCTCAGGAACACAGTTTAGGGAGATGCTCTGATATCAGCTGTGAAATGTCGGAGAGTTATAACACAATTTTACAAGAAATTCTACCTTTATCTTTCATTCACTTATTTATCCAACAAGCATGCATCAAATGACTGATGTATCCTAAGCCTTTCTCTAGGTGCTAGAAAAACAACTGATCATCGTAGCAAAAGCAGAAGCAGCAACAGTAGTAAGAACAGCTGCCGCTTTAAAAACAAACAAACAAACAAAAACTGAGTGGATTGTTTGGTGGACCAGATACTCTGCCTGGAACTTCATGGTTATCAGCTCATACTCTGAAGATAATTTTCTTTTTGTGACAGCCAGTCATTTCTTCTGGGAACCAAGCTCTACCACAGCATATTGTTTTTCTCATGTTGGGAAAGGGAAAACATGGAAACTTCAAGAAAAATTGCTATAGCAAATTGATAGGATGAATGTGAGATGAGTGCAATTGTGTGGTAGTTTGAGCATTCTTTGGCGTTGCCTTTCTTTGGGACTGCAATGAAAACTGACCTTTTCCAGTCTTGTGGCCACTGCTGAGTTTTCCAAATTTGCTGGCATATTGAGTGCAGCACTTTCACAGCATCATCTTTCAGGATTTGAAACAGCTCTACTGGAAGTCCATTAACTCCTCTAACTTTGTTCGTAGTGATGCTTTCTAAGGTCCACTTGACTTCACATTCCAAGATGTCTGGCTCTAGACGAGTGATCACACCATCGTGATTATCCGGGTCGTGAAGATCCTTTTTGTACAGTTCTTCTGTGTATTCTTGCCATCTCTTCTTAGTATCTTCTGCTTCTGTTAGGTCAATACCATTTCTGTCCTTTATTGAGCCCATCTTTGCATGAAATGTTCCCTTGGTATCTCTAATTTTCTTGAAGAGATCTCTAGTCTTTCCCATTCTGTTCTTTTCCTCTATTTCTTTGCATTGATCGGTGAGGAAGGCTTTCTTATCTCTTCTTGCTATTCTTTGAAACTCTGCATTCAGATGCTTGTATCTTTCCTTTTCTTCTTGGCTTTTTGCTTCTCTTCTTTTCACAGCTATTTTTAAGGCTTCCCCAGACAGCCATTTTGCTTTTTTGCATTTCTTTTCCATGGGGATGGTCTTGATCCCTGTCTCCTGTACAATGTCACGAAACCTCATTCCATAGTTCATCAGACACTCTATCTATCAGATCTAGGCCCTTGAATCTATTTCTCACTTCCACTGTATATTCATAAGGGATTTGATTTAGGTCATACCTGAATGGTCTAGTGGTTTTCCCTGTTTTCTTCAATTTCAGTCTGAATTTGGTAATAAGGAATTCATGATCTGAGCCACAGTCAGCTCCTGGTCTTGTTTTTGTTGACTGTATAGACCTTCTCCATCTTTGGCTGCAGAGAATATAATCAATCTGATTTCAGTGTTGACCATCTGGTGATGTCCATGTGTAGAGTCTTCTCTTGTGTTGTTGGAAGAGGGTGTTTGCTATGACCAGTGCATTTTCTTGGCAAAACTCTATTAGTCTTTGCCCTGCTTCATTCCGTATTCCAAGGCCAAATTTGCCTGTTACTCCAGGTGTTCCTTGACTTCTTACTTTTGCATTCCAGTCCCCTATAATGAATAGGACATCTTTTTTTGGGTGTTAGTTCTAAAAGGTCTTGTAGGTCTTCATAAAACTGTTCAACTTCAGCTTCTTCAGTGTTACTGTTTGGGGCATAGACTTGGATTGATATTGAATGGTTTGCCTTGGAGACAAACAGAGATCATTCTGTCATTTTTGAGATTGCATCCAAGTACTGCATTTCTGACTCTTCTGTTGACCATGATGGCTACTCCATTTCTTCTGAGGGATTCTTGCCCGCAGTAGTAAATATAATGGTCATCTGAGTTAAATTCACCCATTCCAGTCCATTTTAGTTCATTGATTCCTAGAATGTCGATGTTCACCCTTGCCATCTCCTGTTTGACCACTTCCAATTTGCGTTGATTCATGGACCTGACATTCCAGGTTCCTATGCAATATTATTGCTCTTTACAGCATCAGACCTTGCTTCTATCACCAGTCACATCCACAGCTGGGTATTGTTTTTGCTTTGGTTCCAACCCTTCATTCTTTTTGGAGTTATTTCTCCACTGACCTCAAGTAGCATATTGGGCACCTACTGACCTGGGGAGTACCTCTTTCAGTATCCTATCATTTTGCCTTTTCATACTGTTCATGGGGTTCTCAAGGCAAGAATACTGAAGTGGTTTGCCATTCCCTTCTCCAGTGGACCACCATCTATCAGCAATATGTGAACTGTGAACTTCCTGATGTTCAAGCTGGTTTTAGAAAAGGCAGAGGAACCAGAGATCAAATTGCCAACATCCGCTGGATCATGGGAAAAGCAAGACAGTTCCAGAAAAACATCTATTTCTGCTTTATTGACTATGCCAAAGCCTTTGACAATAAGCTGTGGAAAATTCTGAAAGAGGTGGGAATACCAGACCACCTAATCTGCCTCCTGAGAAATCTGTATGCAGGTCAGGAAGCACTGGACATGGAACAACAGACTGGTTCCAAATAGGAAAAGGAGTACATCAAGGCTGTATATTGTCACCCTGCTTTTTTAACGTCTATGCAGAGTACATCATGAGAAATACTGGACTGGAAGAAGCACAAGCTGGAATCAAGACTGCTGGGAGAAATATCAATAACCTCAGATATGCAGATGACACCACCCTTATGGCAGAAAGTGAAGAGGAACTAAAAAGCCTCTTGATGAAAGTGAAAGAGGAGAGTGAAAAAGTTGGCTTAAAGCTCAACATTCAGAAAATGAAGATCATGGCATCCAGTCCCATCACTTCATGGGAAATAGATGGAGAAACAGTGGAAACAGTGTCAGACTTTATTTTTTTGGGCTCCAAAATCACTGCAGATGGTGACTGCAGCCATGAAATTAAAAGACGCTTACTCCTTGGAAGAAAAGTTATGAGCAACCTAGATAACATATTCAAAAGCAGAGACATTACTTTGACGACTAAGGTCCGTCTAGTCAGTTCAGTTCAGTTCAGTCGGTCAATCGTGTCCGACTCTTTGTGACCCCATGAATCGCAGCACACCAGGCCGCCCTGTCTATCACCATCTCCCAGAGTTCACTCAGACTCACTTCCATCGAGTCAATGATGCCATCCAGCCATCTCATCCTCGGTCATCCCCTTCTCCTCCTGCCCCCAATCCCTCCCATCATCCGAGTCTTTTCCAATGAGTCAACTCTTCACATGAGGTGTCCAAATTACTGGAGTTTCAGCTTTAGCATCATTCCCTCCAAAGAAATCCCAGGGCTGATCTCCTTCAGAATGGACTGGTTGGATCTCCTTGCAGTCCAAGGGACTCTCAAGAGTCCTCTCCAACACCACAGTTCAAAGCATCAATTCTTCGGCGCTCAGCCTTCTTCACAGTCCAACTCTGACATCCATACATGACCACAGGAAAAACCATAGCCTTGACTAGACGGACCTTAGTCGGCAAAGTAATGTCTCTGCTTTTGAATATACTATCTAGGTTGGTCATAAATTTTCTTCCAAGGAGTAAGCGTCTTTTAATTTCATGGCTGCAGTCACCATCTGCAGTGATTTTGGAGCCAAAAAAATAAAGTCTGACACTGCTTCCACTGTTTCCCCATCTATTTCCCATGAAGGGATGGGACCAGATGCCATGATCTTCGTTTTCTGAATGTTGAGCTTTAAGCCAACTTTTTCACTCTCCTCTTTCACTTTCATCAAGAGGCTTTTTAGTTCCTCTTCACTTTCTGCCATAAGGGTGGTGTCATCTGCATATCTGAAGTTATTGATATTTCTCCCGGCAATCTTGATTCTAGCTTGTGTTTCTTCCAGTCCAGCGTTTCTCATGATGTACTCTGCATAGACGTTAAATAAGCAGGGTGACAATATACAGCCTTGATGTACTCCTTTTCCTATTTGGAACCAGTCTGTTGTTCCATGTCCAGTTATAACTGTTGCTTCCTGACCTGCATACAGATTTCTCAGGAGGCAGGTTGGGTGGTCTGGTATTCCCACCTCTTTCAGAATTTTCCACAGCTTATTGTGATCCACACAGTCAAAGGCTTTGGCATAGTCAATAAAGCAGAAATAGATGTTTTTTCTGGAACTGTCTTGCTTTTCCCATGATCCAGCGGATGTTGGCAATTTGATCTCTGGTTCCTCTGCCTTTTCTAAAACCAGCTTGAACATCAGGGAGTTCATGGTTCACGTATTGCTGAAGCCTGGCTTGGAGAATTTTAAGCATTACTTTACTAGCATGTGAGATGAGTGCAATTGTGCAGTAGTTTGAGCATTCTTTGGCATTGCCTTTCTTTGGAATTGGAATGAAAACTGACCTTTTAAGGCTATGGTTTTTCCAGTGGTCATGTATGGATGTGAGAGTTGGACTGTGAAGAAGGCTGAGCACTGAAGAATTGATGATTTTGAACTGTGGTGTTGGAGAAGACTCTTGAGAGTCCCTTGGACTGCAAGGAGATGCAACCAGTCCATTCTGAAGGAGATCAACCCTGGGATTTCTTTGGAGGGAATGATGCTAAAGCTGAAACTCCAGTACTTTGGCCACCTCATGCTAAAAGTTGACTTATTGGAGAAGACTTTGATGCTGAGAGGGATTGGGGGCAGGAGGAGAAGGGGATGACCGAGGATGAGATGACTGGATCGCATCACTCACTCCATGGACGCAACTCTGAGTGAACTCCGGGAGTTGGTGATGGACAGGGAGGCCTGGAGTGCTGCGATCCATGGGGTTGCAAAGAGTCAGACACGACTGAGTGACTGAACTGAGGATGAATGTAGAAGCCACAGGTGGACGATTTAGGGATGTTACACCTCTTTCTCTAGAAGGGTAAGAAATAAAAATGTGCAGCTGATGGTGTCTCTGATAATGGAATCCTAGCTCACAGATGAATGGTCCCTAGGATAATGATGGAGTTATTGCTTAGTGATAATGTTACTCAGTCCTGTCCAACTGTGATCCCATGAACTGTAGCCTACCAGGCTTCTCTGTCCAAGAGATTTCCCAGGCAAAAATACTGGAGTGGGTTTCCACTCCCTTCTCCAGGGTATCATCCTGACCCAGGGATAGAACCTGGGTTTTCTGCACTGCAAGTGGATTCTTTACCATCTGAGTCATCAGGGTGGAGCCCATTGCTTATGAAGGAAGGGACAATTGTTACTTATTCTTCTTATGGTTGTAGGGGATTTATAGTTTCCTCATGCAAAACCATTACTGCATTGCCATGGGAGAAATGTATTTTGTTTATTTTTGACTGCCCTGGGTCTTTGTCTTGCACTTAGGCTTTCTCTAGTTGTGATGAGCAGGGACTATTCTTCGTTGTGGTGCCTGGGTTTTTCATTGTGGTGACTTCTCTTATTGCAAAGCATGGGCTGCCAAATTCAGACTTAAATTGAAGAAAGTAGGGAAAACCACTAGACCATTCAGGTATGACCTAAATCAAATCCCTTACAAGTATACAGTGGAAGTGAGAAATAGATTCAAGGGATTAGACCTGATAGACAGAGAGCCTGAAAAATTATGGACGGAGGTTCATGACATTGTACAGAAGGCAGTGATCAAGACCATGCCCAAGAAAAAGAAATTCAAAAAGGCAAAATGCTTGTTTGAGGAGGCCTTACAAATAACTGTGAAAAGAAGAGAAGTGAAAAGCAAAGGAGAAAAGGAAAGATATACTCATTTGAATGCAGAGTTCCAAAGAATAGCAAGAAGAGATAAGAAAGCCTTCCTCAGTGATCAATGCAAAGAAATAGAGGAAAACAGTAGAATGGGAAAGATGAGAGATCTCTTCAAGAAAATTAGAGATACCAAGGGAACATTTCATGCAAAGATGGGCTCAATAAAGGACAGAAGTGGTATGGGCCTAAAAGAAGCAGAAGATGTTAAGAAAAGGTGACAAGAATACACAGAAGAACTGTACAAAAAAGATCTTCATGACCCAGATGAGCACAATGGTATGATCACTCACACCAGACATCCTGGAATGTGAAGTCAAGTGGGCCTTAGAAAGCATCACTATGAACAAAGCTAGTGGAGGTGATGGAATTTCAGTTTAGCTATTTCAAATCCTAAAAGATGATACTGTGAAAGTGCTGCACTCAATATGCCAGCAAATTGGGAAAACTCAGCAGTGGTCATAGGACTGGAAAAGGTCAGTTTTCATTCCAATCCCAAAGAAATGCTCAAACTACTGCAAAATTGCACTCATCTCACATGCTAGCAAAGTAATGCTCAAAATTCTCCAAGCAGGCTTCAACAGTATGTGAACTGTGAACTTCCAGACATTCAAGCTGGATTTACAAAAAGCAGAGGAACCAGAGATCAAATTGCCAACATCTGCTGGATCAATGAAAAAGCAAGAGAGTTCCAGAAAAACATCTACTTCTGCTTTATTGACTATGCCAAAGCCTTTGACTGTGGATCACAATAAACTGTGGAAATTTTGAAAGAGATGGGAATACCAGACCACCTGACCTGCCTCTTGAGAAATCTGTGTGCAGGTCAGGAAGCAACAGTTAGAACTGGACATGGAACAACAGACTGGCTCCAAATAGGGAAAGGAGTACATCAAGGCTGTATATTGTCACCCTGCTTATTTAATTCTATGCAGAGTACATCATGAGAAACGCTGGGCTGGAGGAAGCACAAGCTGGAATCCAGATTGCTGGGAGGAATATCAATAACCTCAGATAGGCAGACGACACCATCCTTAGAGCAGAAAGTGAAGAAGAACTAAAGAGCCTCTTGATGAAAGTGAAAGAGGAGAGTGAAAAAGTGGCTTAAAACTCAACATTCAGAAAACGAAAATCATGGCATCTGGTCCCATCACTTCATTGCAAATAGATGGGGAAACAGTGACAGACTTTATATATTTGGGCTCCAAAATCACTGCAGATGGTGAATGCAGCCATGAAATTAAAAGAAACTTGCTCCTTGGAAAAAAGTTATGAGCAACCTACACAGCATATTTAAAAGCAGAGACATTACTTTGCCAACAAAGGTCCATCTAGTCAAGGCTATGGTTTTTCCAGTGGTCATGTATGGATGTGAGAGTTGGACTGTGAAGAAAGCTGAGTGCTGAAGAATTGATGCTTTTGAACTGTGGTGTTGGAGAAGACTCTTAAGAGTCCCTTGGACTACAAGGAGATCCAACCAGTCCATCCTAAAGGAGATCAGTCCTGGGTGTTCATTGGAAGGACTGATGTTGAAGCTGAAACTCCAACACTTTGGCCACCTGATGCAAAGAACTGACTCATCTAAAAAGACTTATCCTGGGAAAGATTGAAGGCAAGAGAAGAAGGGGATGACAGAGGATGAGATGGTTGGATGGCATCACCGACTCAGTGGACATGAGTTTGAGTAAACTCTGGGAGTTGGTGATGTAAAGGGAGGCCTGGCGAGCTGCAGTCCATGGGATAGCAGAGTCAAACATGACTGAGTGACTGAACTGAACTGAACTGGGGTCTAGGTGCACAGGCTTCAGTAGCTGTGGCACACGGGCTCACTTGCTTCATGACATGTAGGACCAGGAATTGAACGTATGTCTTCTGCACTGGCAGGTGGAGTCTTAACCACTCACCCCCAGGGAAGTCCTGTATTTTGGATTTGGTAAGGGTGCAAGCTTCCCAGGGAACTAAGGAGAAAATCTACTGCTGGTGGTGAGACTGAATAAGAATTGGAGCACCCACAACTTTCTCTTCTCCTTGGGTCCAGCACCTCCTCTCCTCATTTGGAGAAACAAAGTTCAGCAGACAGGCGCCTCGAGTGACCGGAATGCATGATTGAGTTCCACAGTATACAAGATACAAGAGTATGGAAACACTGAAAAAGCAAATTGTGTCCTCCTTTTGAGAGGTGTGTGGCTTCCAAAGAGCACAGGTTAGGGACAATGAGTTGAAAGGCTTGGAAGAGGAGTCCCCAGAGAGAGGTCATTACTGATTAAGGAGATAGATTGGGAAGTAAGGATAGGGATACAGTCACATGCGAAATGTCTTTCTGAAGGCTCAGCCCTTCCTCACTTAGTGGGACTCTAGGTGACAAGTGGGAAACTAAGTCACAACTGAGCATCTGACATGGAAGGTTCTGCAAAGTCTTCCTGACCTTTTATTTATTCATCAACTATGTATTTAACCCTGACTACAGGTCAAACGCTGTGTTAAGCACTGGCTATGGTAGCAATACAATCAGGAGAGGTTCTTGGCATCTTAGGGCTAAAGTTTTGGTGAAGAGAACAAAGAATAAGCAAACATGTGAGTTAATAGGAGAATTACAGATCGTGACAAGTTCTAGGAAGGATGTAAAACAAATGATGGCTTTCGATAAGATATGAGGTGTCTGTGGAATGCTTCATTGAAGAGGAGTCGTTGGGGCTGAACTCTGACAGATGGGAGGGGGGCAGTGAACAAAGGATTGGAGACAGAGAGAAAGGAGCAAGGAAGTGAGGGCAGAATTCTTTTGAACTTCAGAGAGGCAATTCTCAACGTGGGCTGCCCATTGGAACTTCTTATTTTTTCATTAAAAAAAAAAACTTTTATTGGAGTAGAGTTGATTTACAATGTGGTGCTGGTTTCAGATGTACAGCAAAGTGAATCGCTTATACATATACAGGTATCCACTCTTTTTTAGATTAGTTTCCCAGGTAGCCCTTTACAGAGTACTGAGTAGAGTTGCCTGTGCGGTACAATAGGCTCTCGTTACTTCTACTTTATATACAGTAGTGTATATATGTCAATCTCAGGCTTCTAGTTTATCCCCCCCTCCCTTTTTACACCCTGCAACCATAAGTTTGCTTTCCACACCTATGACTCTACTTCTGTTTTGTAAATAAGTTCATTTGTATCCTTTTTCTTTTTTTTAGATTCCACTCTCATGGGGAGGATTTAGAATTTACTGATGCCTGATTCCCATCTCCAAGAGACTGTGATCTTATTGGTCTGGGGTTTGTTTTAGGAATTTATATATATATAAAAAAAAGACTCCCTGCCCTGGTGATTGTAAAGGGCAGCCAGGTTTGAAAAACCCTGCCTTAGAGGAACAGAAGGGAGTAGGTACAGCTGGCACCTAGTAAGAGGACAAAGAGCCGACAAGAGGTGAACAGAGGCGGCAGATGCTAGATGGTTCAGGCCTTGAAGGATGCTATAAGGAGTCTGATTTTAGGCAGTCAGATATTTTCGTTTCTACTGTAGCAGTGTGTGTGTGTTGACTGGTAAAGGCTGGAAAAACAGGAATTACATGGGCAGGGCCAGTGACTACTCTCCAGCTGTTCTGCCAAAGTCACCAAAAGAGAGGATGATAAAAAGTAACGGTTGTTCCAGATCCTGGAGATATGAAAGTCCGCTCCCTGCCACTGAGTCGGCTCCTGAAGCTTAAACGACAGACAGGATTTCTTGATGTCTCCCTGATTAATAAATTGACAAAAAGTGGAGGTGCAGGTTACCAAGACATTAGTGAGGATTACTGTAGAGCAGGGAATAGGAATTTTTTCCCCCAGGATGCAGAATGAACAGGGCCCCCTCAAATACCTGGAGTGATGCCATCTCATCCAGGAGACTGAGAGCCCCTCACCAGCTGAGAATGGTCCACGGACCAGCGCCACCAGCATCCTGCGGAGCTAGTTTGACGGTCCCCCTGCCACCGACCCTGAACTACTGACTCCAGGTCTGCATTCTGACAGGACCCCCAAGTCATCCATGTGATGCTGAAGTGTGGGAAGCACTGCTTTAGCTATTTCCTATCAAGGCTCAGCTCAGCGCAGCCAGGGCAACAATTCAAATCCAGCTTCCATGCTTCCCTTACTTATTCCCAGTCTGGCTACGTCCTCCCATCTCTGTAATTTCTAATTCTGGTGGAGCCCCAGTCCTTTCTCTTTCTCCTCTGTGTTCCTCTTCCCCAAATTTTATTCCCTTCTCTCACCTGCTCACCTGCTCTTTCTCCTTCCGTCTCCAATGGTCTCTGTTCTTCTTTTGGTTAGTACAGATGGAGGGCTTGGCAAAGCCTCTCTGCTCACGCTATTTAGCTGACCCCACAGCGGGTTTGCTTCCTCCCATTTACAGATGAGGCCATCGAGGCTGGAGGAGAAGGAGCCACTTGCTCAAGGTCACACAGGAGGAAGTAGGGGCCCCAGACTGAAGCAAGATCTGTCGGATTCTGAAGACTGTGCTCTCAATAATGAAGAAACACAGCTCTCTGCATGACCAATTTTATTGATTTTCCTATAGGACGTGCTCATTCCTTCTTCTGAGCCTCTCCGTAGCCTCCTGCCTGTGTGGCAGGAGAATATTTATGAGATATTCACCAATGGTTCTCCTCTGATTTTTCTTCTGTCCTACACCCTACTTCTCTAAATGAAAGAAAGAGGACAGAGAGAGAGAGAAAGAGGCTTAGTATTGCAGTTAATATCTCGGGTTGGCAAATAGAAATAAACTCCCAGTTCTGGCTTTTGTGTTCAAAAACTTTGAACTTTTGGGAGAGGGACGATTTAGAAGGCTGGCTATCTTGGCATGATCTAAGAAGCAGGGGAGGATGGCTGATGCACCGTGCCTTGCCCTGGGCTGGGGTAAGGAGAGGAGCTGAGAGAGAGAGAGAATGACATAGCACAGAAGCAGCCCCTATGCCTTGATTCTCAATAAACCATCGTTTTGGAGCACTGGAAGCCTCAGAAAGGTCTGGTCCATCTTGGAAACTGGGACCAGAGGCAGCTTTTTAAAGACCCCATTGCTCTTTGGTGCAGAGGTAATAATAAAGAGGGGCTTCCCAAGTGGCTCATTAATAATTTGCCTGCCAATGCAGGAGACACAGGTTCAATTCCCGAGTCAGGAAGATCCCCCAGAGAAGGAAATGGCAACTTGCTCTAGCATTCTTGCCTGAAAAATCCCAGGGACAGAGGAGCCAGGTGTGATACAGTCCGTGGGGTCACAAAAGATGTATAGGACTGAGTGACTGAGGGCACGACGCACACAATAGCAAAGAGAGAGCCAGGGAGTGGGAGCGCGAGGTTTCCTAGCCGCGGCCTCCGTGGGCTGACAATCGAGGGTTGGACTGAATGATGGATGAACCAGGAGATCCTTATCCACCTCGTGGAGAATCTCAAGTAACCAGTTGCCCCATACTCTCACTCCATGACACCCAGAACTTAGACACAACTCAGGCACAAGATTAAGCTTTGCCCACTTGGGAAGCATGGGAACTCAAAAGAGAAAAATTGGTTGAGTTGGTAAGAAAATGATTCTATTTCTTTGCAACTGAGTTTGAGGGCAGAGAGTGGTGCTCATCATCACTCTCTCCAGAGACGGGCACTGTCTTTCCCTAGCTCCCGTGTCCTGCCAAGCTCTGGGATCGGATCTGCAGCTCCTCCAAGCCCTGCCCCTAGGCCCCGGGTCTTCGGAAAACAGCTCAGGGTCTCCCCAGAGCCCTCCTCTCTGCCTCGCTCAGGGCATTGCCCAGACCTCCCTGCTTCCTCAGGGAAGGTGGGACCTCCCTCAGTGGCCCTGCATAATTGGGATGATGTGCAGGAAAATTAAAAAGGTCATTAATCACCGTGGAGCCCAAGGCAGCTCTCCGGGACCTATTCTTCATGATGATTAATGGCAGGCAGCTCCTCCCCACTCCTCAATTCATTTTCCTGCCACCGTTCACTCACTTTTCCTTGCCGTGTCCTCTTCGCCCCTGTCCGAGGGGACAGGGGTTTCCGGAGACCACCGACTCAGGGTTGGTCTTTCCTGGCTGCCTTCACGGCCCCCAGACCTGAGTGGACCTGGTGTGAGCCCCCTGATCATACTCACGGCTGGTGACTCTGGGCAAGTCACGTAACCTGGGGGAGCTCAGCTGCTTTGTCAATAAAATGGGTGTACATGTACCAACTGCCTCGCAGGCTGTGGAGATGAAACGGGAAGGTGCGCATGGCGGTGCCAGCTACACTCTCTGGTCCAGAGTGAGGCTGCTGAAAGTGTCAATGTTTCTCTCCCTGTTTTATTGTTGTTTTTATGGCTCAGATGAATTCTGTCACTGTCTTTCAATGCCCTTGCATTCCTTAATCACCAGGAAGGGCTGAGGACAGATCAAAGCTCTCTTTGCCAATGCCAGTGATGAAGATGATGATGGTGGTGGTGACCACAAAGATGACGGACATTTACTGGGTGGCAAAGCATCCACCTGCAATGCGGGAGAAATCAGTTCAATTCTTGGGTTGAGAAGCTCCCCTGGAGAAGGGATAGGTTACCCACTCCAGTATTCTTGGGCTTCCCTGGTGGCTCAGATGGTAAAGAATCTGCCTGCAATGTGGGAAACCTGAGCTGGAAAAACCCCTGGAGGTGGGCATAGCAAAGCACTTCAATATTCTTGCCTGGAGAATCCCCATGGACAGAGGAGCCTGGCAGGCTACAGTCCATGGGGGTCACAAAAAGTCAGACACGACTAAGCACAGCACAGTGCCCACACTACTATGCATGGGTTATTTCACTCAACCACTTCAACAACCCCGAGAGGCACACATTATTATGCCCATTTTACACACAAAGAAACATGTTCAGAGAGGGAGAGTAACCAGCTCAAAGTCACATAGCTAGTAAACAGCAGAGGAGGGATTCATACCCAGTTCCCTTTGATGCCAGAGTCTGTGTTCTTCTGAGAACTGGACACACCAGCTGTCATTTCTCAGGAGCTGTGTGCTTCTCCTAGTCTGCTTTCCCTAACCTCTGGATGGGGCTGCCCTTCCCTGGCTGCTTCCCAGGGGACGCTAGTGGCAAAGAAGCCACCTACCAGTGTAGGAGACCTAAGAGGTGTGGCTTCAATCCCTGGGTCGGGAAGATCCCCTGGGGTAGGAAATGGCAACCCACTCCAGAATTCTTGCCTAGGAAATCCCATGGAGAGAGGAGCCTGGGGTGCTAGAGTCTGTGGGGTTGCAGAGTCGGACACGACTGATATGACTAAGCACAGCACGGCTGCTCTTTCCCCGCAGGACTAGCCAAGTTCAGGTCATGCTCTAATAGCCTCTTCTTCTCCTTTTGTTTGCCAATTAGACTCCCACCCGATTTGCTGCCACTGCTTAAGATAAGCAGCTCCTTCTGCCCACTGATGCATTGAGCCCAGGGTCTCACTCTGACCAGCCCCCAATCAAAAGGTGCTTGATTTTCCTGGAGATAACTATATCCTGGGGGATTCAAGTGAATTTATAAGGAAAGAGCAGACTCTGTAAATTTAAAGCACAGTGGAGCTCTTTCTGGAGGCTGGCAGAAATGAAGCAATATTACCCAGTCAAATACACAGTCTTGGAGAGGGGTGGAATACACTGAAAGGCTAAGATGAGACTGTGGTTCTGTTGAACCTGGGCAAGCCACTCTCCCCTAGGGTGGGTTCCTTAGTACAATTACAGGGTGAAAATAAATTCTGAAAGTTTAAAGGTGGAGCTAATTGCTAAGGCTAGGGTGGAGGGTGAGAGGCATTGGGTGGATTTGCATAAGGGGAAAGGCATTCCCTGGTGGCTCAGATGGTAAAGAGTCTACCTACAATGTGGGAGACTTGGGTTCGATCCCTGGATTAGGAAGATCCTCTGGAGAAGGAAATGGCCACCCACTCCAGTACTCTTGCCTGGAAAATCCCATGGATGGAGGAGAGTGGTAGGCAACAGTCCATGGGGTCGCAAAGAGTCAGACACAAGAGTGACTTCACTTTCTTTCTTTCTAAAGGCATTGGGGTAGAGAAGACTTGAGAAGGAAAGGATTAGTGCTTTGGCCTCCCTTGGCCTTCTGCAGGATACCCATCCAAAGAGACCAACTCCCAGGCAGCATGAATATCTCAGGGGATCCTCAGGAGACTTAGTTGGGGGCTATGTAACAGTAGGAAGATGAACATATAATCATCATAAAATCAGTGATGGTATTAAGGGTATTGGGAACATTTATTCAGCAACAATTTTGTGCCAATCTTTTCTATAACCCTATGAAATAGCTACCAACTAGCATCTTCATGTCATAGAGGGGAACCTGGAATGCAGAGGGTTCGGGTCACTTACCCAAAAACATGTGGGGAATGCCTGGCAAAGCTGGATCTTGCACCCATGTCTTTTCTACTTTAGAATCAGAGCTCTTAGTGTCCACACTTGGCTGAGATTCAACACAGTGTTTCATGGATCCAGTATCTTGTGGCCCAGGGGGTCCTGGGTAATTGGGTGCATGGAGGCTTTCTCCATATCCACAGTTGTTGCCTTGGTTTACCTGCTTAGAAAACCTGTCCTGAGCACCTGGGGCCAGCTATATAATATTGTAGGGCTCAGTGGAAAACAAGAATGCTGGGCTTTATATATATGGAATGTAGGAATATGGTATTGATGGACCTGTTTGCAGGGAAGGAATGGACACACAGATGTAAAGAATGGATTTGTGGACGCAGTTGGGGAGGGAGAAAGTGGGATGAATGGAGAATGTAGCATCAACATATATACACTATCATGCATAAAATGGACAGCTGGTGAGAAGTTTCTGTATAACACGGGGAGCTCAGCCTGGCACTCTGTGATGACCTAGAGGGATGGGGTAGGGGAAGGGGAGGGAGGCGCAAGAGAGAGGGGATATACGTATAATTATGGCTGATTCACGTTGCTGTAATGGCAGAAAACAACAACAATAGAAAAAGTAAAAAAAAAAAAAACAAATTAAAAAAAATCTTTAAACATTTTAAGATAGCGACAGCAGAGCACTTAAGCAAGCCTGAGACCCTTCAGAGCTCGGTGCCGTGTGTGGCACGCCTGGCCCCCAGGTGTTATCCTGTTCACACTCCCACCACACTCTTCTCAAAGGCGGTGTTTCGTCCCCTGTGCCCTTGGTTCCTCTCTGGGTCTTCCTTGGAATGGAAAGTTAGGATCCCTTCCTCCCTTAATGGTCCCTGCTCCTCTGTCCTGGGCTGGTTGCCATGAACTCATCTTGGTGTTTGCCAGATGCCAAGAAAAGGCTGTCAGCTATCTGCTGCTCCACAGGCCACTGGAATAAATTACTCTCCCTTCATGCCTGTGACTTTCCCTGGGACTTGGGGCTGAAGAGACTGCCCAAAGCCTTGAGTGTCCATTCCTAACCCACCAGGAACTAATGTTCCAGAATGAGAGCAAGTGCTAAAGGCCTCCTCTAATTAGCTGGCTGGTGGCTAACAGGGATTTCACCGGGCAGAGCCTTCTGGTGGTTGGTGCGTAATTACCATGGAAACCTTTACGCCACACTCAGCTGCTTCCCACAGCCCTCTTCCCTGGGGAGCAGACATTGCTTCACAAAAGCTGCATCTGGGCTATTGACATTGTTTGTGAGAGAAATAAATGGACAATTAGAAGCAAGACAGGTTGAGAAGCAAGGCTTGTTGGAGCGAAGTTTTACCAACATCCATCCTGGGGCCTAATTGATGCTGCTGTCCCTGCACGAGAGGAAATCGTTGGAAGGTGATGGATTCAGTTTGGATGGATCCCCTTTTGCTAAGCTCAAGGACGGGGAAAAATGCCTAATTAAGAGCCAGACTCTCCTGCTTTTTAGAGGCAGCTGCTGGGTTGGCCAGGGGATATGAAGACTTTTCTTTCTTTTTCCATTTTTACACACAAATATGTATTTATTGTATCCCTCAGTGGAGTTAAACCCCACTATCATTATGAAAGTGAGATTGAAAAAAATTTAATCTTGTAAAATGCAGGGTCACCTTCTTGTGAAGGTTGTTGAAAAGGAACAGGGGTTGGATAAAGTGTGTGTGCTGGGTTAGTCAGAATGGGCTAGGCTGTGCCGAAGTAAACCCTAACATCTCAGTTGACTTAACACAGTAAAGGTCATTGAATTGGTCATACAAAGTTCAGTGGTGGTCGGGTAGCTTTTTATATCCTGTGCCTGGGCAACTGGGAGCACAAGGCCTTCAAATTACAGCAAGTGGAGTAAAGAGAGGGTTGCAGGAAGTGCCACACAAGTTCTTAAAGGCTAGGGGCCAGAAGACACCTATCTTGTTTTTTCTTGCAGTCCACTGGCCACATGGCCCTAACCTAATGACACATGAGGCTGGCAAATACAGGGAGAACATGAAATTTTGGTAGCACCCAACAAGCATGTCATCATATTGCATTCAAAGAAATTATTGGGGACTTCCCTGGTGATCCAGTGGTTAAGAATCTGACTGCCAATGAAGGCAGCACGGGTTCGATCCCTGGTCCGGGAAGATCCCACATGCCTCAGGACAGCTAAGCCCATGGCCCGCAGCTACCGAAGCCCACGTGCCCTAGAGCCCATGCTCGGGAGCAAGAGAAGCCGCTGAAAGAAGCCACCACAACTAGAGTAACCCCCACTTGCCTCAACTAGAGAAAGCCCGTGTGCAGCAATGAAGACCCAGTGCAGCCAAAAGTAAAAAAATAAAAAAGAAATGATCAAAACTGCAAACCCTTTTGGAGAATGTGAATATAGAGCCCAGCAGCTCCTGGATCCACACTGCCTCCTTTTGCTCTGCTTTCAAGAGTCACACTAAACATCTTATACAGTATCTCCCTTCCTGGAAAGCCCTTCCCCACTGCCTGGGCTGTTCCTGACACCCTTGGAATCATGATTGTGTCGAGTGCACTCCCACCTGGGCTCCCTTGCTTCTGCCCTTAATCCAACAGGAGAGAGTTAGAATAGGAAGAAGAGCTCAGACTGGCCAGCGTTAGAGGAGACAGTGCTCAAAGAAAAGAGGGAAGGAGTCTAGAAAAGGCTCCAAAGGAGAGCACATCACACCAGAATTTTGAAGAGTGAAGGATGCATTCATTCACTCACCCATTCAGGCATGCGTTCACCGACTGGTGCCTGCAGGGACTAAGCAAGGCTACCTTTGCTCCCTAGGAATATTGGCTTGAGCAGGCAGAGGGCACAAGGCAGAGTCAGATGTGATAAATGTCTTCAGAGATGCACAAAGGACTGCATGGACTCTGGAGAAGGAAAAAGGGAATTCTCTATGAGCCAGAGATATCCAGGAAAGCCTGTGGAATTTGACTTGCACTTTGGAAAATGAATATTAACATATTACTATTAACTCCAGGGTTGTATTAGAGATATTTTATTGCACACGGCATGCACATTTATGGGTAAAAATGATAAAAGACACGAAGAAAACTGAACAAAAGAAAGTTAGCCAACAACTATTAATATTTTGACATGTCTGCCTACTTATCTACCTACCTACTTATCTCTAAAACATGATCATCCTATGGATATTCTTTCATGATCTACTTCTTATTTTGTTACAGAGTAATCCATTCTGTATTAATAAATGCAGATGTGTATTATCATTTTAAACAGGTGAATCATATTCTATTGTATGAATTATCTTCCTCTCTTTAATCAGTCTTCTATTGTCGGGTATTTACATTGCTTGCAATTTTTGTCATTATAAATTCTGCTTTGATTAAGATTTTGCAAAAGAATCTTTGTGCCGTTGTTTTAAGGGGAAAATCCAGTGTGTTTTCATTAGGTAGGGATTCGAGGCTTGACATGAAGGATGTTTTTGGCAGAAGATTCAGAGAAGGCAGAAACAGAGAATCAGGGGTGTGCGAGGTGGGTGCACGAGCAGATAACAAGAGCCACAAGGTGCAGTTACGGTAGGTTTTACTGTGTGCCAAGCACTGTGCTGTGACCTTGACATACACTACCTTGTGTACGCATCATAAGAACCATTTGAGATGCGTTAGGCGGAGAAGGCAATGGCAACCCGCTCCGGTACTGTTGCCTGGAAAATCCCATGGATGGAGGAGCCTGGTGGGCTGTAGGCCATGGGGTCACTAAGAGTTGGACATGACTGAGCGACTTCACTTTCACTTTTCACTTTCATGCATTGGAGAAGGAAATGGCAAGCCACTCCAGTGTTCTTGCCTGGAGAATCCCAGGGATGGGGGAGCCTGGTGGGCTGCCACCTATGGGGTCGCACAGAGTCGGACACGACTGAAGCTACTTAGCAGCAGCAGCAGCAGGCTGAAAACACTGGGTGTTGTTTTGGGTGGCTCTGAAGAGCTCCTGGTACTGCAGTTCTTTATGTCTCGGCACAAAAAGGAATTCAGCGAGAGGCAAAGGGATAGATAAGAAGTGATTCAGAATAGGATGCCTGTGAGGTTTACAAGTGGGAGGGCGAGAAACGCTATACCTTGAGAACTTACTGGACTACAGCTTTATAGTCAAAGGAAAAAGTGGTGTTTGGAGGGGGTAACTTGGTCTTTCTTGAGTAGACATCATGCTTCCATCATCAGCTCCTCCTCTAGATTAGGCAGGGGAGTGTTTTCTTGTCCCTATGTGGTCAAGCTAGTTCCACAGATTATTGTTCTTTATAAGAGCAGAGAGCGTGTGTCGGGGTCATTAACTTACTAAGCTCACTGGGCAGGATGCAGACCTCATGCCACCACCGTTTTATTGTTTGGGGGGCATGTCTTTGCTTCTCTTGTGTGGTTTTGTTGTTAAGCAAGCCTGCTTGGTTTTGTGGTGAAGCAAACCTGCTCTTTTGAGTAATCATTAACTTCAGGGGTCTCCCATATTCTTACAATCCCTAAGTGGGATTAATTATTTAATCATCTACTTTGTCCCTTTCTGTTCAGTTATTAGGTCCGATTCTTAGGGACCCCATGGACTGCAGCACACCAGACTTCCCTGTCCTTCACTCTCTCCTGGAGTTTGCTCAAACTCATGTCCACGGAGTCTGTGATGCCATCCAACCATCTCATCCTCTGTTGCTCCCTTCTCCTCCTGCCCTCAGTCTTTCCCAGGATCAGAGTCTTTTCCAATGAGTTGGCTCTTCATGTTAGGTGGCCAAAGTACTGGAGCTTCGGCTTCAGCTTCAGCAGCAGTCCTTCCAATGAATATTCAGGATTGATTTCCTTTAGGATTGATTGGTTTGATCTCTTGACTGTCAAGAATCTTCTCCAGCACCACAGTTTGAAAGCATCAGTTCTTTGGTGCTCAGCCTTCTTTATGGTCCAACTCTTACATCTGTGCATGACTAATGGAAAAACTTTGTCCTTTTACATTGTCCCTATCAAGGGCATTTCCATTTTGCTATTGAAGAAACAGAAGCACAGAGAGGTTAAGTTACCTGCTCAGGGTCACACAGTAAATAACTGCCTCAAAAGTGGGTCTTAGTTCATGAGACCCCAAAGATCAGGCTCAGTTCACTTAGTAAGGGATGATCAAGGTTATCATTATGGTCACTTCTGTTTATTATGCTGGTCAGTTAGTAATAACAGCTCTATTTTTGCATGGACATCATTGTTTAGGTAGACATGTGAAAAAAGATGGCACAAAGGCTCTCATGTCTTCAGACTGGCACAGGTACCAGCAAAGACCCACAAGTCTTCATTGTCTTCTCATCAAGGCGGGTGATGTCAGCAAAACTTCTTGCTTGGAAATATATTGTTTTGAACTTGGTAACCTGTAAGCTGGGTTGCCATGGTTACCAGAGGGCCCTGGGGAATGATGAACATAAAGGGCTGGCTTGAAAAACAGCAAGTCCTTCCCCTCCAGCCTCACCCTGAGCTGGCGACAGGCTTTGACAGACCCTCATAAGCCCAGGGAACCCCACACCAGAGTACTCATGCAATATCGGACTGACAAAATACCCCAGTGCTTTCAGTGTGCAATAATTACTAATATTTATGGGACACAGTGGGGAAGCACTTTATGTGGGTTATCTCCTTAATCTTCCCCAAACCGTACATGATATATGTATATATGCTGTTATTCCTATTTAACAGGTGGAGCCACAGAGACACAGAGAAGTTAAAATACTTGCTCTGATATCACACAGCTAGCAAATGGCAGTCTGGCTCCAGAGTCAGTGCTCATAAATAGCTCATTCTTGCTAGAGCCAAGATCTTTAGGAAGTCATAGCAAACAACATCTCCAGGCATCTGATTGGTACCTCACTTCTAAAGATTCCTGAAGGGAATATGGGTTCTTAGAAGGGTCCTAAAAGGCTTTAACAAGAAAGGTATGGGACGTTAGCATAAGGTCTTAAAACTAGATAAATAGAAGCAGCAAAAGAAAGTGCAAATTCAAACGTTCCTAGACATCCAAGCAATTGGTGGCTCAAATGGTAAAGAATCTGCCTGCAAGGCAGGAGCCCTGAGTTCGATCCCTGGTTTGGGAAGATCCTCTGGAGAAGGGAATAGCTACTCACACCAGTATTCTTGCCTGGAGAGTTCCATAGACAGACATAGTCCATGGGGTCGAAAAGAGTCAGACATGACTGAGCAACTAACACTTTCACTTTAGGCATCCAAGCAATTGGGCCTAAGGTCATTGTGAAAATCCTAGTGGGAACAGGGGTTGGCAAGGAGTTCTAAAGGTCACTGTATAACCTGTAGAATTTGCCTCTTTATTTTTCAGTCTTTAGGTCCTCAATCTAAGTGTACAGGGCCCAGGTCGATCCTGTGGAGTAGAATCTCCTAAGATTACTATGATCAGGCTTTATTACTGTATATCCTAAGAAGTCTGTTATTGCCAGAAGTGGGGTTCAGAGAAAAGATTTTAACTGTAATAGAATTTCTATGGTTTTCTTCGATGACTGAGCACACATCCCATGTCCTCCCTGATCTGGGGGCCATTGATCTTCTATCATCATCACTTTTGGATCAGAGGGTTTCTAGGTACCCACATCCAGGCTCAGCTGAAGCTTTATAAGCACCTACAGCCTGGTAGGCATCTTCCCGACACATTTACACACATGGCCCTTCTTCAAGCTCCCAACATTTCTGTGATGAAATCCAAGAATTCATTTTGCCCATTTATAGAGGGAGACACAGTAGTGCAGAAAGGCAGCATGATGTGATGCAGGTCTTCAAGAGGGGTGGCATGAAACAAGCAAAGCCATGGAGCTCCATGTGGGCACCTGGGGCTCTGGCATGAAGGCAGGGGTGGAGGCCATCTGGGGTCCCAGTGGCCAAACGTTGCTGGGAGTCAGGTTCTGAGGTGTCCGCGCTTGTGGGCAATGGGGAGCCCTCGAGGCATCTTTGGCTGTATTTCTGCTGTCTTAATTCTTTTAGTAAGGTTAATTCCAACTCCATCAACACAGTAACTCCTTGTTTGATTAACTCTGATTTCTCTATATTTGATTAACCAGCCTCCTCATTCTACAATGATAAGAGAGTTTACTAAGTTACTTTTGGAAATTCAAATGCTGTTCTCAACACAGCTTGGAAGGATCCACAGGGAGATAGGTTTACATAACGTTGTCACTAAACCACTTGGTTATCTTAATTTTCTCACTTCCCTCCTTGACTGAATTAAAAAGAAAAAAAGTAAGAGCCTGGAAGCTGGGAAATAGCAGGAAAGTGTATAAACCATGATTACAAAGATAACTTCTGGTTTTTGAGTGCTAAGTATGTATTGGGCTACTGCTTTGCCTGCATTGCTCTTTCCATCATCACAGTGACCCTAGGGGAGTTATTATTTACATTTCACAGAAGAAGCTAGCTGACAGAGGTGATGCAATTAACCAAAGATCACAGGGTTAGTAGGCAGCAAAGATGGAATGTAAACACAGCAATCTGAGTCCTGGGCTCTTAATTCTTAGAGAATACTCTCCTAGCTGGCTTTCAGGACACCTCAGTTCAAACTCCAGCTCTGTAGCCCTGGACTCATTTCTTCCCTTGGAGATATGAGAGATCATCCAGCCCCAACTTCATCAATCTCTTTCTAGCTAAAAAAGATCAGAGGTACAGTATCTAAGAGAGAGGGAAAAAATTGTACTCCTTACCTCCAATTCAGGGGTGACAAATAGTTTTCACTCAGACGGACAGATGGCAACTCATGTAGAATCAACAGAAAAGGCATCTGGGTGGACTAGCAATGAATTAGTCATGTCTGATGTGAGTGTAGGAAGGGGCAGTGATAACCAGGTTGTTACACATTCGACAACCCTGCTCTACTCTTCATTCACGTTACTTTCAAAAGTACCTATAAACAAACACATTATACTATGGACGTGTATTATTTTTGCTTGCCTAGAATCCATTCTTTTTCTTTTGGTAAAATGATACAACCAACCACAACAAAATAAATAACATAAGACTATAAGCCACAGGCACACATATACACACAGACCTCTGATGTTCTTATGGGGAACTACCCCTTTCCTGCTCTTAAAGCCATATTCCATCACCCCGTCCCACAACAGCAACAGGCATGTGACCAGGTCTGACCAGTCACAGATCAAAGCTTCCCACCTCAGCATCAGTCACTGGTTCAGGGTTGTCCACCTGACTCAAAGTCGGCCAATGAGAGTGGGCCCTGAAATGTTCCCTCTCTTCAGCATGGCTTTCCTGATTGGCTGTAAGACTGGAACTATTGATGGCCATCTTGGTCACCTTTGGGGAACACCTGGGGCTAAATGAAGCCAACTTGGTATAAAGCAGACTTTAAGGATGGAGGGAACCATGTCCTGAGGAAATCACTTCAATTTGATTCTATTAATGGTCTGGCTAGTTTAGCTAGCTTGGAGCGAATCTAAATCTAATCTAGTCTAGGATTAGCTTTACCATAGAAAGTTCCTATACATTTTGCTTAAGCCAGTTTGAGTTGTGTTTCTGACACTTGGATCAAAAGTATAATTAATGACTTACTTTGTTCAAAAAAATCTTTGGTGATTTTCATTTTTAATGGACTGCATGTGCCCTCTCAAAATTCGTGTTGAAACTTATTCCCAAAGTGATGGTATTTGAAGTGGGGCCTTAGGATGTGATTAGGTCATGAAGGTGGAGCTCCCCTAAATGGGACTAGTGTCCTTATGAAAGGGACTCCAGGGAGCCGTCTTGCTCTCACTCAGGCACTTATGTGGACACAATGAGAAGACAGCAGTCTATAGGTGGGAAGAAGTTTCTCACCAGTATCTGGCCATTCTGACACCCTGATCTTGGACTTCCAGCCTCCAGAACTGTGGGAAGTAAACTGTTGTTTTTTATGAGTCACCAGTCTTTGCTACTTTATTACAGCAGCTTATATTGGCAAAGTCACCCATAACCCCCATTTCCTCTTTCATTGACCTTTGCTATACTTCAGATCTCATGGAACTTACGCTTTTTGGGTAGTAAATGACTTGCCATTTCTTCAGCACACAGTGCTCTTTCACTCTTTTCCTCAACAATTTATCCTTTACACATCAGCAAGGCCAGTCTTCTCTGTTTAACTCATTAGCTGCTTAAGACATTTTAATTGATAAGCGTTTTTCATGGGATGAGTCCCCTACAATTAATACAGCATCTGTAATGCAACATTCTCTGGTTTCTATTTAATAAAAATAGCTAGAACTGTGTGTCAGCCACCAGCCCAAACACTTTGCTTGTGTTAACTCATTCGACTGGCCCAGCAGTCCTCTGAAGTATACTGCAGACAGTTTACAGGTGGGGCTCCCAAGGCAGAGCCTGGGCGAGCAGGTTTCTGGGTCAAACACTCTGGTGATAGCCTGACTTAAGGTCACAAAGCACAATGTTCTCTAGGTCCATCCATGGTTCTGTAAATGACAGAGTTGTGTTATTCTTATGGCTGAGTAATATTCCATTATATATAAGCAACACATCTTTATCCACTCATCTGCCAATGGGCACTTGGGTTCCTTTCACAGCTTGGTTACTGTAAATAGTTCTGCTATGAATGTTAGCATGCGTGTATCTTTTCAAATTAGTATTTTTGTTTTTTCCCCATATGTATACCCTGTAAGTCAGAGTGAAAAAGACAAATACAGTCTGATATCACTTGTAGGTGGAATTTTAAAAATAAAACAAAAGAATGCATATGCAAAGTAGAAAGACATAGACTCAGATGTAGAAAACAAGCTAGTGGAGAGGAAAGAGGAAAAAGGGGGAAGGGCAAGTTAGGGGTCTGGGATTAAGAGATATAAACTATTATCTATTAGAAAATAGATAAGCAACAAGGATATATTTAATTATAGGGAATTACAGTCTTTACCTTGTAATAACTTTTAATGGAGTAATAATTTGGAATAAGGGCCGCCCTCATAGCTCAGTTGGTAAATCATCTGCCTGCAATGCAGGAGACCTGGGTTCGATTCCTGGGTTGGGAAGATCCCCTGGAGAAGGAAATGGCAACCCACTGCAGTATTCTTGCCTGGAGAATCCCAAGGACAGATGAGCCTGGTGGGCTATAGTCCACGGGATCTCAAGAGTTGGACATGCCTTAGTGACTAAACTGCCACCATCAATCTGGAATAATGCTGAATCACTATGTTGTACACTTGAAACGAGTACAGTTTTGTAAACCAACTCTACTTCAATAAAATTAAATTAATGATTCAGAAAAAAAACAACAACACTCTGACTCTGATGCTCAAGTTCTTGGCATCAGGCTGGCACGTCCATATCTCCCAAGTCACCTGTCTCCTCCCTGGCGATGCCCCATTTGTACCATTCTTCTTTTCACCCTTCTCAGAGCTCTGAAGTGTTAAGAGATTTTGCAACCCTTTCTAAGAGCAGAAAAGGCCACAGAGCATACCATGATAATTGGGCTTGTTTTGCGGGGAGGAAACACCTGTCTTGGTGTCAGGACACCATGTAAAAGCGTGTTTTTATTCCAC
Source organism: Oryx dammah (assembly GCF_014754425.2). Classification (NCBI taxonomy): domain Eukaryota; kingdom Metazoa; phylum Chordata; class Mammalia; order Artiodactyla; family Bovidae; genus Oryx; species Oryx dammah. The sequence continues at coordinate 181,365,111 of NW_024070186.1, read as the reverse complement.
ATAAATTAGTCTGTGTGTTCACCCCATGCTGGTGATGGCCTAGTGGCCGAACGGGGCTTGGCAATAACTCTGCCCACGGAGATCACTCATTAGTATAAGCAAGGCCCCTGTCTGCATTTTCTTTTGTCTCTTTCCCCAAAGCAGAGCAGAACAGGGTCTAATTGGGAGGCAGATTGCAGAGGAAATGCGAATGAGCTTCTTCTTCCCAACTACTCCTCTTTAGCCTTGTCTGCACTAGCAGAGGAATAATCCAAGGCAGGGTCAGTCTGCAGTAAAAGTAGGAGGCAGACTCATTGTGCCTGCAAGTTAGAGACTTAGAAAAGTGTATTCACGGAATCTTAGCAACTCAATTAGGAGAAATCTTAATAATGGAGAGCTGTTGAATCATAGATGCCCAGAATTACAGAGTCTCAGAATTTTACATTCTTGGAATCGTGGAAATAAAGATGCAACCAGACACAAGGACCACACTTGCCCTCCACGAGCCTGCATTTCAGCTAGGTTGAACTTTCCCCATTTCTTTCAATGGGCTTCTGTTTCTCTTCTCCCACCAGCCCCTACTCTCTTTGTCTGGCTAGTTCATGCTCATCATTCATGTCTCAGCTGAGATATGAGTCCCACAGGGGAGCCTTTCTCTCCACCTACAATAAGACAGGTTCCTAGTAAAAACAGAGACCCCTCACCTTCTGTCACTATTCTTCTCTCCTCTGAACTGGCTTAATGCTTCCCCAAGGGCCCTGCAGCCCCTCCGCCACCATCTCAGTGGTTTGCAGAGTCTTTCAATGGAGGGATCCAAACTCTTATTCAACCCCAAATCCCCAGTGCCAGGCATGTGCCTGACACAGAAGAGATATTCAGTATTATCGCTGTTGAATGAATGATTGGATAAATGATCTTGGATTCTCTGGCTCTCGGGACTAGAAGGAGCTTCAGTGGTCACTTTATTCAGCTCCTTCCCCCAGGTCCTCTGCAGAATCCCAGAACAACAGTTGTTCTGCCTCTGCCCTAATTTCTGTAGAGAAGAGGAGCTCACCTCCAGGCAGGAGCAGCAATCTTTCCATTGTACACAGTCCCACATTACATGCCCTGTGACATTACCTCCTTATCCTGGGTATAACTCCTAGCAGGACCTAGCACGCGAAAGAGCAGACTTTCAGTCCCAGACAGCTCAATGGCAAGAATGAGTCATCAAAGGCTTACAGCAGATGCTGCACGCTGGCCAACTGGTGACCTAAGAGTTGTATCTGATGCAGAGTCTGACTTTCTGTTTCCATGATTTAAAAAAGCAAACCTTCCTTGAAAGTATAATACAGATACAGAAAGGGGCACATATCACTGGGGTCCAGGCTCAGTGGATTCGCACGAAGTGAGCTCAATGATGCAACCAGCCCTGAGGAAGAAACAGGGCAGGACAAATGCCTTGCGCGTCCTCTGGTCTCTCTCTACAAGGTTCTGCTTTCTTGACTCAATGTAGATGGATTCTCACAGGATATACCCTGTTGACTATTCTAAGATTTGGGAAAATCTACATTTAAATCTGGGCTTCCCTGGTGGCTCAGGAGGTAAAGAATCTGCCTGCAATATAGGAGACCTGGGTTCGATTGCTGGGTCGGGAAGATCCCCTGGAGAAGGGAATGGCAACCCACTCCAGTATTCTTGCCTGGAGAATCCCATGAAGAGGAGCCTGGTGGGCTATAGTCCATGGGGTCACAAAAAGTCAGATACGACTTACCAATTTTCAGTCATTTGCTCACATTTCGGATTGGCAATGCTGAGTCCCCAGTTCCTTATGGCAGCAGTGACAGGGTCTACTAGAAGGACAGCTAGTCCTTTACATGGGACACGTGCTGCCCAGTTGGCCCCAGGTCTCCCCGCTCTTCTCTCTGGTGCATCTGATCTGCTTCTCTGCTCTTGGCTCTTGTAGGCATTCACTATTTTCCAATTCTTGTCTCATTATTTTTTCTTCCTAGATGTTGGCGCTTCTAGTAGCTACATTTCATGTGGGGAAGGCTCATGGTGAAGCAGAACCATGCTTTTGTTTTGGAAATAGACATGAGGTGGGTTCCTGTTCATTTTTACGAGACAGAACCTCGAAACTTAAAATGTCCATCTCTCTAGGGTTTCCTTTCTCAAGAGTTATTTTTCCTGTTGTTCAGCATTTTGATACATCAGACCAGTTTGCAAGAGGAATCAAGTTGCTCTGAATAGCCTGTTCTTCACTCATTAGTTCACTCATACATTCATTCATAAGGTGTATCTTAAGCACCATGTTTGTTTGTTGGGGGAAGGAAGCCTTAAGTGATAAATAGGTAAATTAAAATAAGTAGAATGATATTTTGTCAGAGAATAAAAATTCGAGCAGAATCTCAACCACTCTCCACCCTGGCCTCTAGCTCTTGGCTTTCACTTCTTACTGGACACATTGGATGATGGAGTTTTGCTGGGCATTCCAGGTCTTCTCTAACCCTTGAAGGTCTCTGTCTTCCTGGCCAGTGGTACAAACATTGACTTGGACCCACTGCCTTTATAAGGAGCAGTGGGCTTGGCTCTCAACCCCTCCCTTACCGCCTGGACAGTGACCTCTTCAGGAACCTTGGTTTTCCTCTCTTTTGTCTGGAGGAGCAACACCATTGCCCTGGGTGACCGTGAGTTTTGAACTCTGACTCTCAGCTTTTGTTGTTCTGTGGGCCTTGGCATCTTGGCTACTCCTTCTGCCTTCAACCTTTGACTTCCTGCCAGGCTTGTTGGCACTGGCAGGGGCCTGTGTGGCCTCCTCAGGCTGTGGGGAGGCCTTCCTGACCTTACCTGGTCTTTGATCTGGCTGCCTTTCCTGGGGGCCCTCTCCTTGGGCAAACGTGGTTTGGAAGAAAGTGTCCTCACCTCTCCTGGCTTCTTGGGTCGCCTTTTAACCTCACCAGTTGGAAGGATCCTACTTGGCTTCATTTGTTTCCTTGAGGCTCTTCTCCGGAGCTTCACTGACTCTCCCGGGAGTCATCAGAGTGGGCACCTTCTTGGGCTGCATTTCCCCTCTGTGCTCAGGAAGTAATTTGAAGCTGCCAGTGGCCCCCTGGGCCTTGGAGTTGGTGGACCTGGGGAAGAGGCCGAGTGTGTGTCATGCAGGTCCTCGGCACACTCGCTTCAGCAGGTGCTTGAGCAGGATGGCATCCACCATCGAGTGCTTCTGCAGGATGCAGACCCTGATGGCTGCACCCAGGTGCCCTGGCACTGCAGGCAGGCACAACTCAGGAGGGTGGCAGTGTGGCATTTGGATGCCATTATGGCTCAGGCCTGGCTTTTCAGACCCAGATGACCAGAATGATTCTACCATGGAGGTCGAGGAGGTCAATGAGGTGTCAGTGAAGGCAAAGTCCCCAGGAGCCGCTGAGCAGGCTGATGCAGGTGTTTATACCCCTCCCCCCTCCATGAGTCATCACAAAAAAATCCTTAGCACCTGAGTGGTGTTGCTTCCTTTAATCTTTACAATGATACTTTGAGTGCACTGATAATCATGATACTGATTATCTGCAAGGTTGTGCTCTCTTCTGTGCTTGGCGCTGGGAATTTCATACACAGGTCATTCATCTTCCCAACAACACATCAAGATAGGATCAATCAACCCGATGAGGAAACTGGGGCTCAAGGGTTGCTTGATGAGGGAGTGAGATCTCACATCTTTACACTCTAACTTTTCATCTTAGTCTGCAAAGGCTTAATTACCTAGGACAGAGAACCAAGATTCCTATGTCTAAACCAGCTGGGACTTTATTGGGTCTGGGAATGGGGTTTTAACTTTTCTTAAAAAGCATTTTATGAAGAGGTAATTTATATACTGTAAAATTCACCCCTGTAACGTGAATGATGGAATGTTCTTTAGTATATTCATAGGTTTGTACAACCACTGTAATGATAGAAGTTAGAAGATTTTCATCTCCTCTAAAATATGCGTCATACCTGCTAGTAGTCAGGGCCCATTCCACTCCTCCCCTGCCCTTCTTTCAGCCCTAGGCAACTATTAATCGAGTGTCTGTGTCTATAATTTGCCCATGTTGGAAATTTCATACAAAAAGAATTATACGAAACAGTAATCTTTTAGTTTTGGCTTCTTTCACTTATCCTAATGTGTTGAATCATCAACGTCATCACATGTGTTAGTACTTCATTTCTTTTTATTGGCAAATAATTTCTCCATTGCATGTGTATACCAAATTTTATTTTACCCATTAATCATTTGATGGACATTTTGGTTATTTCTGTCTTTTGACTATTACGAATAATGCTGTAATATGTTAACTGGAATGTTAGTGTATAATTCTTTGTGTATTTCATTTCTCTTAAACTTAGAGGTAGAATTGCTAGGTCAGAAAGTAAGTATATGTTTAATGTTTTGAGGAATTTCTAGGCTGTTCCAAGCACTACCCCATTTTACAAGCAATGGCTGTGGGTTCCAATAGCTCTGTATCCTTGCAACACTTGTTATTGTCCATCTTTTTAGTTACAGTCATCCTAGAGCCTGTGAAGTCGTATCCTGTGGCTTTGAGTTGCATTTTTCTGATGACCAATGACATTATGCATCTTTGTGCTTATTGGCCATTTGTGTATCTTCTTTGAAGAAGCAGCTATTCAAATCTTTGGCCCAATTTTAACCGAGTCATTGGTCTTTTAACTAATTGAGTTGTAAGAATATTTTATATATTCTGGATATAAGTTCCTTATCAGCTGGATAAATTTCAAATAGTTTCTCCCATTTTGTGGGCTATCTTTTCACCTTCTTGATGGTATCATTTGCAGCACAAAAGTTTAATTTTAATGTAGGCCAATTTATTCTTTTTATTACCTGTGATTTTGCTGTCATCTAGGAAAATGTTGCCTAAAAAAAGCCATGATTACTTCTATATTTTCTTCTAAGAGTTTCACAGTTTCAGCTCTTTTTTTAATGTTGCAATTTTTTAAAGAATTAAAGTTTTAATTTTTCCAACTTTATTGAGGTAGTTAACAAACAAAAATTGTATAATTTTAAGATGTACAACAGGATTTCTTAAAATTTGTTTATTTAAGTTAGAGGAAAATTACTTTGCAATATTGTGATGGCTTTTGCCATACATTAATATGAATCAGCCATAGGCCTACATATGTCCCCTCCCTCCTAAACCCCCCTCCCATCTTCCCCCCATCTCTCCAGGCTGTCACAGAGCACTGGATTTGGGTTCCCTGGGTCATACACCAGAATCCCACTGGCTATCTGTCTTGCATATGGTAATGTATATGTTTCAATGCTGTTCTCTCAAAACATCCCACCTCTCCTTTGCCCACTGTGTCCCGAAGTCTGTTCTTTATGTTTGTGAAGGGCAGCAAAACATGATGTTTTGTTAAATGTACACATTGTGAAATGGTTACCATAGTTAAGCTAGTTAACGTATCTGTCACCTCACATAGGTGAGTGTCTGTGGTGAGAACACAAGGTAACTAACTCTCTAAGCAAATTTCAAATATGCAACACAACACTATTGACTGCAGCTGAGATGTACACATCAGCTCTCTAGAATGAAATCATTCTGGATAACCAAACCTTGGTAAACCTTGCCCTATGTCTCTCCATGTCTGCCACATCCTAGATCCTGCAACCGCCATTCTACTCTCTGCTTTTCTGAGTTTGACTTTTTCGGTTTCCACATATAAGTGAGATCATGCAGCGTTTGACTTTCTGTGGTTAGTTTACTTCATTTACATATTGTCCTCTAGGTTTATTCATATTGTCACAATGGCAGGATTTCTTTCTTTTCCCTTTTTTTAAGGCTTAATAATATCCCATTAAGACTTCCCTTGTGGTCCAGTGGCTAAGAATCTGCCTCCAATACAGGGGGCACAGATTCAATCCCTGGTCCAGGAAAATTTCACGTGCCATGGGGCAAAGTGCCTGCGCCAGAGCTATGAACCTTCACTCCAGAGACGAAGAGCCACAATACTGAAGCTTGTGTGCCCTAGAGCCCACGCTCCACCACCAGAGCAGGGACCACAGGGACAAGCCCATGCACCCCAAGTAGAGAGGAGCCCCCAACTGCCACAGCCAGAGGAAGCCCTGCAGCAACAGAGACTCAGCACAGGCAATAAATAAATAAAAATATCTCATTACATACATGATCGATAGAAATCATATATCAAAAATTTATAAATATATATCCATAACTTATATCCCATTTTCTTAATCTGTTCATCCATTTATGGACACTCAGGTTGTTCTCATGTCCTGGGTATTATAAATAATGCTGCAATGAACACGGGGGGACAGATGTCTCTTTCAGATACTGATTTTATTTCCTTTGGATAAATAGCCAGAAGTAGAATTGCTGGATCATATGGAAGCTCTATTTGTAATTTCTTAAGGGACCTCCATTCTATTTCCATAATGGCTGCACTAATTTACATTCCTTCCAACAGTGCACAAGGTTCCCCTTATCTCCACATTCTTGCCAATACTTGTTGTCATTTGTCTTCTTGATGATACCTGTTCTAACAGGTGTGAGGTGGTAGCTCGTTATTTTGATTTGCATTTCTGTGATGATTAGTGTTGTTGAACTTCTTTTTATGTGTCTGTTGGCAACTTGGATGTCTTTTTTGGAAAAGTGTCTATTTAGTTCCTCTGTTTATGTTTTTTTTTTTTTTTCATTGAATTGCTTTGTTGTTTTTGAGTTATATGGGTTCTTATGTATTGCGGATGTTAACACCTTATCTGATATTGCAGTTGTGGTTCAGTTGCTAAGTCGTGTCCAACTCCTTTGTGACCCCCATGGACTGTAGCCCACCAGACTCCCTCCTCTGTCCATGGGATGCTCCAGACAATAATACTGGAGTGGGTTGCCGTTTCCTTTTCCAGGGGATCTTTCCAATCCAGGGATGGAATCTGTGTCTCAGACATTGACAGGTGGATTCTTTACCATTTTTCCACCTGGGGCGCCCCATATGACATATGGTTTGCAATTATTTTTCACCATCTATAGGTTGCCTTTTTATTTTGTTGATGATTTCCCTCACTATGCAGAAGCTTTTTATTAGTAGTTTGATATATTCCCACTTGATTTTGGGTTTTGTTGCTGTGTTCTTGATGTTATATCTTAAAAATCATTGCCAAGACCAATGTCAAGAAGTTTCTCTCTGTTTTCTTCTAGGAGTCTTATGAAACTGCTAGATTTCTTGGGAATCAGGCCTTATGTTTATGTCTTTGATGTATTTTGAGTTATTTTTATAAGTGAAGTAAGATAGGGACCCAGTTTCACTTCTCTGCATGTAGTTATCCAGTGTTTCCAACTCTATTTTGTTCGTTTTTAAAGTTTAATTTCTGCAATATAGTGTTTTTTAAAAATATTTTAAAAATATATTTATTTTACAAATATTTATTTCACTCCCCCGGGTCTTAGTTGTGGCGCTTGGGATCTTTGATCTTCATTGCAGCAGGCAGGATCTCTAGTTATAGCATGTGAACTCAGTATGGAATCTAGTTCCCTGACCAGGGATCAAACCTGAGCCCCCTGCATTTACAGCACAGAGTCTTAGCCACTGGACTGCTAGGTAAGCCCCTCCAACACCATTTTGGAAGAGACTATCCTTTTGCCATTCAATGTTCTTGACTGCCTTGTCATATACTGATTAACGTATATGCTGTAGTTTACTTCTGAGCTCTCCATTCTGTTCCACTTTCTAAATGTCTATTTTTAAGTCAATATTATACTGTTTTAATTACTATAGCTTTGTAGTATAGCTTGAAATCAGGGGATGGAGGATAATTGGATGAGATAACATGGGAGGTTACTTAGTTGAGTGTTCAGCAGTGAGAAAATGTCTTGGTATGTGACAGCCCTTTGCCTAGTCTTTAGAGAGAATGTCCTCCAGCCAGCCTCTTCTCCCCCATGCACCCTCAGCCTGCCCAGTGTTGCCTGTTCTCTCCCCTTGGAAGATCCTCACTGCTCCTCTGGCCTTGGAAGACCCGGCTCTGGTGGATGGTCTCTGGCTCCAGTGGCCTGACCAGGTCAGATCAAGGATGTCTCTCCCTTCCCAGCTGCTAAAGACTAATATCTGTGTCCCTCCAAAGTCCATATGTTGAATCCTAATCCTCCGTGTGATGAGGGATAGGCTGAGAATTTTCCCCATCTTTTAGTTCTCTTTCTTTTTTTGCTCAGTCGTGTCCCTGGGTCGGGAAGATCCCCTGGAGAAGGAAATGGTAACCCACTCCAGTATTCTTGCCTGGAGAATCCCATGGACGGAGAAGCCTGGTAGGCTACAGTCCAGGGGGTCGCAAAGAGTCAGACACGACTGAGCGACTTCACCTTCACTTTCACCTTCTAAGCAAAGTATTGAAGCAAAGTGGCTTGGCTCCTCCTGACTGCCTATTTTAAAATGTGAGGAGAGAAAAATGACTTAAAGATGGATTTTTTTAAGCAAAAAAAGAAACAGAACTAAAAGATGTGGAAAATTCTCAACCTATCCCTGTTATCAAAAACAAGAGAGTTTGGTGGAAAGAGCAGTGAGTGTGTGGCCAAGGACTGCTTGATAGGGAGGTTAGTAGGGACCAGCCATCTCTATAGAAGCTGGGAGCTATTCGCTAAGACATGGAAAAATGGCCCTGAAAGCAAGTCAAAGGTCATCAGGGACGCTACTCCCATCACAGGGCCAGAGTGTAATGGCTCAGGGAGGGGACAGAGCTGTTCCAAAGGAAGGGTTGGCACCTGCAGGACATCAGGGGCCATTGCCTGGCACCACCTTCCAGTGTGGGGAAAAAGGATGGTGAACTTGGGATTGAGGGGAGATGAGGATGAAATGGGCAAGCTGGGCTGTGGGCTGTAACAAGAGATTTGACTTTATTTAAGAGCAGTGGGAAAGCAAGGAGTTGCAAACTTTCAGATAAGAGATGAAGGTGGAGGAGACTGGGGTAGAACAGGAGATGACTAGGTGGGTTCTGGGTATATTTCAGAGGCAGAGCCATCAGCTCTTGCTGATGGATGAAATGCAGGGGGTGAGGAATGACAGAAATGAGGGGGAATGTAGGCTTTGAGATCAATATCTCTGAGCAAAAGCCTCAAAAGTGTGCTTAGGTTAGCATGGTCAAATCTGCCACAGTTGCTTACTCACTGTGAAATTAAGGTGACATTCCAGAGTCTGACTGCAGCCATGAAATTTAAAGACGCTTCCTCCTTGGAAGAAAAGCTATGACAAACCTAGACAGCTATCAAAAAGCAGAGACATCACTTTGCTGATAAAGGTCTGTATAGTCCAAGTTATGGTTTTTCCAGTAGTTGTGTACGGATGTGAGAGTTGGACCATAAAGAAGGCTGAGCACCGAAGAATCGATGCCTTTGAATTATGGTGCTAGAGAAGACTTTTGACAGTCCTTTGGACTGCAAGGAGATCAAACTAGTCAATCTCAAAGGAAATCAACCCTTCATATTCATTGAAAGGACAGATGCTGAAGCTGAAGCTCCAGTCCTTGGGCCACCTGATGCAAAGAGCTGACTCATTGGAAAAGACCCCCATGCTGGAAAAGATTGAGGGCAGGAGGAGAAGGGGAGGCAGGGGATGAGATGGTTGGATGGCATTAACAACTCAATGGACATGAGTCTGAGCAAACTCCAGGAGATAGTGAAGAACAGAGAAAGAAGACTGGCGTGCTGCAGTCCATGAGGTCAAAAAGTGTAGGGCATGACTCAGTGACTGAACAACTAGAGTCTGAACCAGACCTACACTTTATATTTTTATTTCTGTTTTGTTCACCACCTGACCAACACTTCCTACATGCTGAAGACAAAAATTAATGTTTGATAAATGAACAAATTCATGTGTGTATTCACTCACTCCCTGTCTGCTCATCGCAGAGCCTGGCATAATTTGGAGTGTGATAGGTTAATCAGGTTTTACAGGATGAATGAGTGAGGGGTCGTATGTCTCTCAGTTTGAAGAGTTGCCTCCCTCATGAGGAGATAGACTGGATGATGGCAGGAATGTGCTGAACTCCCTGCTTATGCCAAAGGTCTCGGTGCCAAGACATCAACCTGTCATTCATAAAGACGGAAAATCTATTGGGTCATAAATTTGACCGCAAACTAATATGGTAGCAATAATAAAAATTAATTAAACATTTAATTTGCGATCATTTTGCTTGTCATCGTACATTTTGGAAGGGCATAGGGCTAATTCTGAAGGGTTGAGGATCTTAAAAATATTCAGGGAAATTAGAGCTCATGCCTTATATTTCTCTAGACATTATTTTCTGTAGTGGACACAGATTATTTTTTGGTAGTTTGCTCTCCATACTGTGGCAATCAGCTGTGTATTTACATATTTATTTATTCATTCACACATTCATCAATTCAACAGATGTATATTTAGTGTCTGTTGACTAATTTCAAATGTCATGCCGCTTTTAGGAATAGAGCCATAAACCTCATGGGCAAGGGTCCAGGCTCATGCAGCCATATTTTCATCAGGAAGACAAACACGAAGGAAGCAAATCAACAATGTAATGGCTTTGCAGGTAGTGCTAGTGGTGGAAAAAAAACCCCATCTGCTAATGCAGGAGACGTAAGAGACATGGGTTTGTTCCCTGGGTCAAGAAGATCCCCTGGAGGAGAGCAAGACAACCCACTTCAGTATTCTTGCCTGGAGAATTCCATGGACAAAAGAACCTGGTGGGCTACAGTCCACAGTGTTGCAGAGTTGGACATGACTGAAGCGACTTAGCACATACATGCACACAACATAATACAGCAAGAATGCCTATGCAGAAAGTGAAGCAGAGTGTGAGGATACGGAGGGCTGTGGCTGAAGAACTCTTTTAAATGAGGTGGTCCAGGAAGGCATCTCCAGTGTACAGAAATTTCAGGGAGCGTGTTCCAGGAAGAACAGACAGCATGTACAAAGGCCCTGCACTAGAGGAATGAGCCTGGCGTGTTTGTGGACAAGGAATCATTATGCAAATGAGCTTCCTCTGTGCAGTAGTAGGTGGTAAAGGTGGTAAGAGGAGTCAGGATGGAGAAAGGGCTCTTGTCTGGACTGCATTCAGGCATCTCTCTATGCGTCTATTCAACATGAAGATGGTGGGTCTCTGTTTGGTATAGAAGCTGTGCAAGGCAAAAGCCTGCATATAAAACCAAAGCCTGAAGAAGCTCACAGTGGAGAAGACAGCAGATTCCCACGTTATAATGTGATGGGAGTTCTGATGGTGGACTCCATGTGATTTACCAATAGGATGGTTGAACATGAGGGCTAGGCTTCCTGCCCCCTTGAAGTCTAATCTGTTGCTTTAGACACTAAACTGTGAGCTTATTACTTAAGTTTCATCTTATGAGCATTTTCAGGCCAATCCCCACACAGTGACCCTTGTTACTTTTGCCATAATGCCTGGGAATATTCTAGATAGAGGCTGCTTGGTTCACTGGGGCACTGGAGTGAGGCTGGCAACCTTAGATGGCCAAGTACTATGTGAGACAGATTAAACATCATCGTTTAGGCTCCCAGGATCTTGGATTGTTTATTACGGCAGCATAGCTCAGCCTATCCTGACTGATATGGCCAGGATGGAGATAAGGATAAATGTGGAACATGTGACTGAGCCTGAGGAAGTGAGGGAAAGCTTCCCAAAGAGGGAGTGTCTTTTCAGAGACTGAAAGCACAAGCAGAGGGAAAAAGAGGAGATGTTGCTGAGAGAGAGAGGGAATCTTCAAGAAGTGGATCAAAGAGGGGGCTATAGGAAAAGCTTACATACCCACATGCTTAGCAGCTCAGTCATGCCTGGCTCTGAGACCCCATGGACTGTAGTCTGCCAGTCTCCTCTGTCCATGGAATTCTCCAGGCAGGAATACTGGAGTGGGTAGCCTATCCCTTCTCCAGGGGATCTTCCCAACCCAGGAATCAAACCCAGGTCTCCAGCATTGCAGTCAGATTCTTTACCATCAGAGCCACCAAACCATAACAATAAAAGCCTATACATATCAGGTATTTAATCAGGTACTTGTGTGCTAAGTTGCTTCAATTGTGTCCGACTCTTTGTGACCCTATGGACCATAGCCCGCCAGGCTCCTCTGTCCATGGGATTCTCCAGGCAAGAACACTGGAGTGGGTTGCCGTGTCCTTCTCCAGGGGCTCTTCCCAAGCCAGGGATCAAACCCATGTCTCTTAAGTCTCCTGCATTGGCAGGCGGGTTCTTTACCACTAGTGCCCCCTGGGAGATCAGGTAGTTAACTATGGGCTTTGCAAGCATTACAAAACCATGGAACATTAGTGTTGCTGTTATACCCATTCTACTAACGAGGAAATGGGAACTCGGAGCTTAAGTGACTTTGTCAACACGCAAAGACGCAGAGTCAGAATTCAGATGTGAAGTCTAACTCCAGTGTCCACACTTGTAACCGGGACACCATCTTCTTCTGTGCTTGCACACTGAAGGGTTCATGCCCAATGACTGAGCTGAGACTCCTGGTCCAAGAGGCATGGCTAGGCCTCCTGACCCGGCAAGAATGAAGAGAGGGCGGCTCCTGGCTAGAGACTCTGACAGAGGTGATGCTGTGACGATGGGGTGAAGCAGGCAGGGGTGGGTCCCCAGAAGATGCTGACCTGTGAGAAACTAGGAGTTACTCCAGGTTTCTTATAACCACTTACTGAGCCTCTGTCCCAGGCTGGGTCGACCCTTTGTGCTGTGCGTACAGTGGCACACACCGTCCCTCTACAGACCCTGGAGCTACCATCCCCTGGGCCCTCAGACCTCACCCTCTGTGAGCTAGTGCTGTTGCAGGTACACTTGAGGCACATCCGGGATTTACAGGAGCCCAGAGGATTCTCCCAGCCTCAAGGGGACATTGAGTGGAGACATGGGGGCCACAACAGGGTGAACTGATGAAGGGAAGGGAGGGAGAAGGACACCCCCAGGAGAGGCCATCTGCCTGAGCCTGGAAGGACACAGAGGTTTTCATCCAGTATCCAGCCAGGATAAGGAAAAAGGATGGACAAGAAGATCCTGGTGTGGCAAGGAGGGCCCCTTGTCCCTCTGGGCTTTATCCCAAGGGCCGTAGGAAGCCAACCCATGAGCTGGAAGCAGGTGAGCCATAGGATCAGGTTTTCCTTTTGACAGATTCACTCTGGCTGCCATTAGGATTGCAAGGGAGCAAGACCGGAGGTGCGGAGATCATTTAGGAAGACATTGCAATCATCGTGGTCAGAGGATGAGACCAGGGGCTGCGGAACTGAGAGCAGTGGGTGGACCTGCTTGCCGTGAAACTTATGACCCTGGATTAGCGCTTGGATGGCATTTTATCCCTTTCCTCCTTCTCCCTAGCTGAAAGGGCTGTCTGACCTATATTTATCTTTGCAAAGTGGTGGTTCTGCAAATTGTTGCTGAGATTGCCGCCCTGCCCACGTTCCCCACATTCTGGGTCACAGGCCATGCAGCCCTGGCGGGCTGGTCACGGTCCTGCTTATTTTGTTTTGTTTCCTGAGATTTCTGTTTGGTTAATGACAGGGCTCTTCGTTGGTTTGGGTTCACAAGGCCGGCTCTGCAGCTCCCCTTTGGTCATAGGTGAGCAGCCTGGGTAACCTGGCCCCAGGTGAGCGGAGTATTTTGGACTCTGGGCATCTCGTCTAAATGGGCAGATTTTCCCCTTGAAAGCCTAAATAGCACGGGTTAACTTTCTTTTCCAATGAGCTCTGCATTTTCTATAAAGACATAATCTTTTATTAAATTAATGAGGCATAATAATTATTAATTGCTAATTATGCATAGTCATTTAGTCCATTTAAAAGAAATGATACCATTTAGAGCAAGATTTAAAGATATGCAAATATCAAACAGCTTCTTTTGACTGTTCGGCTACTCTGTGGTGCTATGGCAAACACACTGACGTTTTTGAGTAGAAGATACTCATTTCGCTCTAAACACCACTACTTGGAAAGTCAGTGTACCACCTGTGTGTCCTTGGCCAACCTCCTCAACTTCTCTGAAAGTCAGTTTTCCCACCTGTGAAATGGGGCTTCGACTACCTGTTTGCAGCCCTGCTGGGGCTTTCCATGAGGTGATGGAAAATGCCTAGCATAGAGCTCAGCATATGTTGAAAATGTTGAGAAGTACCAGTTATCTATTAGAAGTTGCTTCACCTAATCCTGTCTGTATCTCAGTTCTAAATTAAACAAACACATATACGCATGTATTAATATTTATTTGTGTCTGTGTCTGTATTTATATTTCTATGGCTGTTACTATAGACACTGTTAGGTGCCTGTAATGTTTTATTGGTACATTCAGGCCTCTCTCTTTCAACTACCCAGGCCCTTTCTGTCTTGGATTATAGGAGGCAATGATTTTCTGTTCCCTATTTGTTCTGCTCCGTGCTGTTGGGGAAAACAAAGAGCACAGGACTCTTAGCCCCCTCTGTTGGTTGGGGAGCTAGAGGAGCCCAGAGGATTTCCCTAGACTCAAGGGGACATCGAGTGGAGACATGGGGGCCACAACAGAGTGAGCTGATGAAGGGAAGGGGGGCAGAAGGACACCCCCAGGAGAGGAAGCGCATCTGCCCGAGCCTGGAAGGACACGGAGCTTTCCAGCCAGGATAAGGAAAAAGGGTGGACAGGAAGATCCAGAGACTGTGACCACTCGGTTTCCAAGATGCGCCTGGGTCTCATTCTCTGGCAGCCCTTCCGGGTCACTCTCTCAGCCCCAGCCCCTGGGTCCTTCTTCATGTTCCAGTTGCCTGGGGATGGAGACGCTGATATTCATTCACACTCTGAATTCTACTCTTTGGATTCAGTGGCTCATAGAGAAATACTCCTTTTCTTTTTAGGGAAGCCTAGTTCAGGGGTTATAAATACTGGTGGGAGGACCCCCTCTCATCTTATCCAGAATCCTTTTAATGAGATGCACAGGATGAGACTGGAACCATGACTCCAGAGATAGCAGGTTCCATGGAGGAAGCTCCGGGAGGCTCTAGGGAACAAACTGAGTGGTGATCGCAAGCTCAGGCTCCAATGGAGCCAGTAGCAGCTGCTGCAGGGGAAGCGGGGGCCGTGGGCAGGGGAAGCCCCGCTGTCTCTTGTTAGCAGCAGCTGCCAGTGTGCGAGAACCTTCCTTGTGCCAGACACCATTCTGAACAGTGTCACACGGTACCGGCCTTTTCCCTAGAGTGTACATTATTATTGTTCCACATTATTATTATTATTTAAACAATATTTATGGGCTTCCGAGGTGGCACTAGTGGTGGAGAACCCACCTGCCAATGTAGGAGACATAAAAGACGTGGGTTCAATCCCTGGGTGGAAAAATCCCCTGGGGGAGGGCATGGCAACCCACTCCAGTATTCTTGCCTGGAGATTCTCATGGACCGAGGAGCCTGGAGGGCTACAGACCGAAGGGTCAGAAAGAGCTGGCCACAACTGAAGTGACTTAGCATGCAGCACGTACGTTTCCACAAACTCCTAAGATTATGGATGTGGATAAGCAATGCGGTTATATCTTGATTCTCATTTGCCTTTGTTTCTTGTAGGAAACCGCACAGGGAGGTGTGGCTCTGGTTTGTGATAAAATGCGGTTTGGATATCCCTACATTCATACAAATGGAATAATGTTAGATTAGAAGCCAAGCTATGAACTATTGCCAAGGGGTGCTAATCACAGCAGGCACCGTGTCGTGAAAAGAACATGAATTTTGCATCCAAAAGCCTGGTTCTGTCATGTCATAGGTGTATGAGCTTAAGCCAGTCACTTGACCTCTCTGAATCCCAGCTTTCTTATCTGCAAATTGGGAAAATTAATTCTTATTTTTCAGGATCATTGGAAGAATTAAATGCCATAACATACAAAAATGTAAGACACGTAGTAGGGGCTTAATGAGCATTTGTTCTCATTCACCCGCGTTTTCTTGAGTCACGGGTGTTTTGGGACATTGATAATTCACATTCTATTTTGGATACTGTCCTTCCCGCTTTTTAAAAATTCAAATTTTTTCTGACTATAAAATAATATTTACTCATTGTAGAAGACCTAAAAGATTATAGAAGCATATAAAAATAAAATAGAAATCTCCCATAAAACCACCCATTAAAGATTTCAGCTCCATATATTGTGGTTCACTTCCATTCTCTCTTTCTTTCTGTCTGTCTCACTTTATCTTGTATGTATGTGAAAGTAATCAGATTCATCTTATATACAGAATTTTCCGATTTTTTTCATATAGTATTAAAGTTCTTCTCTCTGTGGGTTCCCCCCTCACCATGTTTAAGAGTAAGAACATACCAATCCTTAGAGTGAGACCAGCGTGGATATGAGAATTCACTGCGTGGTCATATCTTGGGTATTTGACCCTTGCTGCTGCTGTTGCTGCTAAGTCGCTTCAGTTGTGTCCGACTCCGTGTGACCCCATAGACGGCAGCCCACCAGGCTCCCCATCCCTGGGATTCTCCAGGCAAGAACATTGGAGTGGGTTGCCATTTCCTTCTCCAATGCATGAAAGTGAAAAGTTAAAGTGAAGTTGCTCAGTTGTGTCTGACTCCTAGCGACCCCATGGACCCTTGGGAAATCCCAAATCTTCTTTCACAGGGTTAGTGTGGGATTTAAATATCAGGTCCATGGACATCTTAGCAGAGTCTCTGAAACTTAATAACTGCTTATAAATAGTGGTGGCTGATACTATATTGATTAGACTTCTGTGTCAGTCTAGGTTACACTACAATGACAAACAGCACCGAAATCTCAGTGACTCTGCACAACAACACTCTGTTTCTTACCGTAGACTGAAACTACGTCTTGTCCTGGGCAGCTGTCTTCATGAGGTGGTGTGGAGCTCCCGGTTGCTTCCATCTTAGAGCATTTCCATCACGCACATGTTTTCACGGCTGCCAAAGCAAGGAAAAAAAATTGGAAGATTTCACACTAGCAATTAAATGCTTTGATCCAGAAGATATATGCATCCATTCTGCTCACAACCAATTGGCCAGAACTAATTGCATGACCCCACCTTGCAGCAGGAAGCGTGTGTGAAGAAACGTGATCCTCTCGGGTACCCAGAAGAGGAAGAGTCTCCCAAATCATTGAGCACAGAGAGTCCCTGCCATGGAATTATCTCTATCATAAGATTATTTGCTTTTGTGGGAACTAATGCAATTTAATTCAAGGTCAGTCCTACTGTATTTATGCAGAATGAGTCCTCAACCCTGACCTGGCAAGGAGAAGAAAAAGCAGCTGATCTCAGATGCACCAATGTCTCTAGGTATGTCTAAAGCCGAGCTTCCCACCAGTGTATCGATGCCAGTCCCCTCTCTTTGTCTGAGTTACTGCCCTGATGCTCAGCGCTGTGAATGGTGCAGTTAAGCGAAAGGGTCAGGTTGACCACGGTGCAGCATTTCATCAGTGCCCTGTCATCACCCTGATATACAGCTTGTCCCGAGGGCCTTCAGTCCTGGAAGAGTTGCATCAGGTCCCGCTCTGGCATTTAATACCACATCCATCACAGTGCAGAGAACGCTAAGTAGGTCTGAGCCCTGGTGAGCGAGAGGCTGGGAAAGTGCTGAGGGGCTCCTGGAGAATCATCAGATCTCCTGAAGGACTTGCAAAAAGTTTCGCTTCTTGGTTTTCATTCCTTTTTTCCTTCTGACCATAGTGAACTCCCCATGACTACAGGTATGCCAGTTGAAGCAGACTACTTGGCTGTCTTGAATATCGGGCAGACTACTTGTAGAGCAGTGAATAAGTGCTGTCTTAGTTTGAGTTCCCTTTGAAGTAAATCCTGAGGTGGGAATTTGGGTGCACACAGTTAGTTCATTATCTCAAGATGCCAGGAATCACAGTGGGAGTAGGGAGTGAGACAGGGACGGAAGAAACCCAATAAACAGTGCAGAGTAAGACAAATACTATTTGATGCCACATGTATGTGGAATCTGAAATAGATGCAGATGAACTTATCTGTGAAACAGAAACAGACTCACAAACACGGAAAACAGACTTGTTGCCAAAGCAGAAGGGGGTCGGGGAGGGATGGACTGGGAGTCTGGAGTTAGTTGTTTTGTTGCTGTTTAGTCTCCAAGTTGTGCCTGACTCTGTGACCCCATGAACTGTAGCCCTCCAGGCTCCTTTGTCCATGGAATTACCCAGGCAAGGATACTGGAGTGGGTTGCCATTTCCTTCTCCATGGGGTCTTCCTGACCCAAGGATTGAACTCGCATCTCCTGCACTGGCAGGCAGATTCTTTACCACCGAGCACCCTCTTCCAGGAAGCAGCCATCACAGAAATAGGGGTTAATAGATGCAACCTCTTACATACAGAATGAAGACAAGAAGTCTTACTGTATAGCACAGGGAACTATATTCATATATCCTGGGATATACCATAAAGGAAAAACAATAAAAAAGAATGTATATATATAAATTGAGTCACTTTGCTGAACGGCAGAAATTAACACAAAATTGTAAATCAACTATACTTCATTTTTTTTTTTTAAGAAAAAAACCCAAAGCAAAAGACAGTGCATCACTGAGTTGATAGATTCCTGCAGTGGGTAAGTGGGGCTCAGTCCTGCTGGGGACCCTCCGAAAGAACATCAGCTGTGTCCCCTTGTGGGATAAGCAAGCTAGGATGCTCCACGCAGCTCTGTTCCTCTGGTCGGGGGATGGTCCAGGGACACTGACACCCAGGCACGTTCCAGCTGCCCCGGGTGTGGGCTGAGCATTCTGACTTGAGCTCAGACCACCCTCAGAAGGAGAGACACTGTCTGAGGGTGACCTCCAGGTGGGCTCAGTGGATGAAAAGAGCACGTGCTTCCTGCAGCGAAACTGACTTCAGAGTTTTAACTGAACTCCCCTGGGTCGGATTCTGCCTGTCGGGTGCATTGCTTAGCATGCTCAATGTTTCTAAGACACGGAATTTGAAAGCAAAACCTCTAATTCCCACATTCCCTCAACTCCATATTTTCTGAGAAACATCTGGCCTGCTTCATCTATTTCGCCTTCCTACCGGGGCCCTGAAGGCATAAACCTGTAGGACGCTGAATGAGATTGACTGTGACAAACTCCTTCCACCCCATCTGTACCAGAGTGCCTGCGAGGTCAGAATGTGCTGGCAGCCCCAGTGACCCCTGGGACAGAGCAGGGCTGCCTTGCACCCCCAGCATGGTTAGAATTTCCATGTCATCACTGCTGCTCCTGGCTTTGGAGCCAGCTCCTTCCAAGTAGTAAATTAATGCATGCCAGTCTCTCAGTCGTGTCCAACTCTTTGTGACTTATGGACTGTAGCCCACCAGGCTCCTCTGTCCATGGGGTTTTCCAGGCAAGAATACCCGAGTGGGTGGCCCTGCCTTTCTCAAGGGGATCTTCCTGACCCAGGAATCGACACCCAGGGTGTCTCTTTTTGTCTCTTGAATTGGCAGGTGGGTTCTTTACAACTAGCACTACCTGGGATGGGAGCTCCTTCCAAAGCACATTGATAATAATCATACTTGTGTAGCACTTTTAGATTGTACAGAACTTTACAGGTACTGAGCAGCAGTGGGGCTTTTTATATCTCCGTGTAAACCAGTCGAGAAAGTAATTCAAACCCATTTTGCAGATGAACCAACAGAGGCTTGGAGAGGTGAACTCTTTTTCCAAGGCAGGATTTCAGCCCAAGTAGCCTGCTTTCTTAATGCCCATACTTCAGCCTGAGCACAGTGGAAGGATACTGTGCCCCTCCCCTCCAGGTGAGTTTGAGGCCAGGTATTGGGTTAGGTGGGCTAAGAAGCAGTGAGATGTGGGTTTCAGAAGCCAGAGAAGCCACGCAGAGAAGGAGCTGTTGCTGTTTAGTCACTAAGTCGTGTCTGACTCTTTGTGGCCCCACGGACTGTAGCCCGCCAGGCTCCTCTGTCCATGGGATTTCTCAGGCCACAATACTGGAGTGGCTTGCCATTCCCTTCTCCAGGGATCTTCCCAACCCAAGGATGAAACCTGTGACTCCTGCATTGCAGGTAAATTCTTTACCACTGAGCCAGCAAGGAAGCCTGCAGAGAAGGAGGGAGAAACATTTTTGCTCCCTTAAATCATGTTTTCTGTTTGAAATAGGAGCTGGAGCAGTGGTTAGGAGGCAACATACAATATTCAACAGAGACGAGCAGGTAGGAAATAATGTGGCTTCTATTTAATCATGTAAAATCCCACAAGCCCTCAGGGACTGCCCAGGACCCACGGGGATGATTTTCTTTCTCTCGTAATTTGGGACTTAGTTGATTAAATGGCAGAAAGAATCCCGGGGCGAGGAAAGACTGCAAGAATAATGTGGTCAGAGAACCAAAGATGACTTTCTGGTTTTCTTGTTCCTGCCCGTTCCTTTCTCTTTAGGTGCTCCAGGCTGCCATTCTGACCTCAGTGAAGAGATAAACATGCCCACTTACAGCATCAGGGAAAAGCGGACAGTCTCGCATCCTCCCACCCCCACAAGACTCCGCAAGCTCTTAGTACATAGACGCAATTGATGGAGAGAGAAAGTAAGAGTAGGTATAGCTGTGACCGAGTGCTATGAGCTGAATCGTGTACCCCTGACATCCATATATTGAACTCCTAACCCCCAGTACCGCAGAATGTGACTGTGGAGAAGGAGTCTTTAAAGAGGTGATTCGATTCAAATGAAGCCCTTTAGGGTGGGCCCTGTCCTTACAAGAAGAGGAGATTTGGAGGCAGAGAGACACCATAAATGAATGGATAAAGAAGATGTGGTACATATATACAATGGAATATTATTCAGCCATTAAAAGGAATGCATCTGAATGAGTTCTAATGAGCTAGAACTTATTCTACAGAATAAAGTAGGCAGAAAGAGAAAAATGAATACATTAACACACATATATGGAATCTATACAGATGGTACTGATGAACCTATTTGCTACGCAGCAGTGGAGATACAAGCATAGAGAACAGACTTGTAAACACAGGCAGAGAAGGAAGGGGGTGTGAATTGAGAGAGTGCCATTGAAACATATACACTACCATATGTAAAATAGAGAGCCCATGGGAATTTGCTGGATGACCCAGAGAGCTCAAACCTGGGGTGCTCTGTGACAGCCTAGAGGGGTGGGATGGGGTGGGAGGGAGGCTTAACAGGGAGGGGACATATATATGCCTATGACTGATGCATGCTGATGTATGGCAGAATCAACACAATATTGTAAAGCAACTCTTCTCCAATTAGACATAAATAAATTAAAGTAAAAGAAATACCAGGCACGGACAGGCACCGAGGCAAGAGCACGTGGGGACACAGCTAGAAGGGGGCTGCCTGCAAGACAAGAAGAGAGGCCTAAGAAGAGAGGTGCCAAGAGAAGCTAAACCTGCCTGCGCCGTGACCTTGGACTTCAGCCTCCAGAACTGTGAACAAAAAATACATTTCTGTTGTTTAAGCCAGCAGTTCCCCAACCTTTTAGGCACCAGGGACAGAAGACAACTTTTCCACAGATTAGGGTTGGAGGATGGTTTGGGGATGATTCGAGCGCATTAAATTTATTGTGGGTTTTATTTCTATTATTATTACATCACCTTCACCTCAGATCATCAGGCATTAAATCCTGGAGGTTGGGGACCCCTGATTCAAGCCACCATGGTGTGGTACTTGTTATGGCGGGTGTAGCAAATGAATACACTCAGAAAGAGAGGACTGGGTTTAGAGTTTGGCCTATACCTAGAATCTGCCTTAACTAGCAGTGTGATTTCAACCGTGGGCCTCAGTTTCCTCATCTGTAAAACAGGCTAAGTAACCCACCCCTCCTGAGTTTGCCGAGGAAGGAATATATGTGGAAGAACCATATCAAATGAGATTCCTCTCTTGCCCTCACCTCCAGAATATATTCTGAATCCATTTACAATCAATTCTCTTTATTCATGAGAGTTACATTCTGTAAAGTCACACACAAACACTAAATGCATGAACACTGAATAACGCACCGCTCACAGGTGAAATATGGGGTTAGGTTCCTGTGAGCTTCTGGTCGTGATGTGTTCATCCATCGGTCAACATCTAGCTTTGTTTAGTGTGTGTTTCTAGTTCAGCACAGCCTCTATAATATATGTTGTAGATTCACTAACACTGAGCTCGCAGTCAGCGGCACCGTGACTCGTGCCTGAACAAAGCTCATCTGATTCATCATTTTCTCCGTGAGGCACATCACCGCCTCCTGGAACTTAGACACAGTGGCCAACGCCTCGGCACCGCTCTCAGGTCCAATTTAAAGTCACCCACTCAATAGCCAGAGTCAACCTGTAGAAATAAAGATCACCTACTCTCAAGGCTCCAGTGACTTCCTATTCCTCTTAAGATGAAGTCCGCTCACCTTCCCATGACCTGCAGGCCATGCGTGACGGGCTCCTGCCCGCTCCATCCCCACTCCTATCACGTCCTACCTGCTTTCTCTGCTCCAGCTCTACTCGCCATTGAGCTTTTTCCTGAACCCACCCAGCCTGTTGCACCTCCCTGGGCTTTCTTCTCTGGGAGATGTACATGGCTCACTGTGTGCCCCACTAGTGTAGGCTTCTGGCTCAACGTCTCCCCGTCAGAGAGCCTACGCAGACCACTCTGCCTGAAACTAGCCGCTCCCTTCATTCTCTATGCCCTTCCTCTGCTTCACTCTTTTCCATAGAATTTACCCCTCCTCACATCTTGACTGCCCGTCTTCATTAGAAGGTTAGCCCCATAGAGTGGTGACTTTGTCATTGTTATTGAGTTTGTTTTCATCTGTTTGCCTTTTGTTTGATTTCTGGTGTGCCAGGCATTTACCTAGATTCCTTGTAAATAAATGATGCTGACCAGCTAGCCACATGCCTCATGGAACCTTGGGTGCTAGGCCGGTGAGGCTTCTGTAATACACACAGGGATAATTCTCTACTCTCTATGTACCAGTTGACTGCCCAGGGTGACTATCTCCAGGCCGGACCCAAAGGCTGGACTCTGTCCATGTTCACTACCCCACCATGACTCAGAACACTTGTCAGCCCCAAGGAAACTTCTAGAAAGCCAGGAGGGAGGTACCCCCTCCACACCTGTCCTCAACAGCCTGAGTAAGCAGGCTGGCTGGCCTGCAGTGTCCCCATTTCCACTTTCTATAACCAAGTAGAAGCTGCGCCCAAGAGACCCCAAGACCCCAGTGAGAGGTAAATTCCATCCACAACAAGAAGAATTTAGATAAAACCCAGGGAAGGCACTTGGGTTTCCCAGGTGGTGCTAGTGGTGAAGAACGCACCTGTCAAATGCAGGAGACATAAGAGATGCGGGGTCGATTGCTGGGTGGGGAAGATTCCCTGGAGGAGGGCACAGGCGACCCACTCCAGTGTTCTCACCTGGAGAATTCCATGGACAGAGGAGACTGGCAGGGTACAGTCCACAGGGCCGCAGAGTCCATCGGACACAACTGAAGTGACTTAGAATGCATGCACGTAGGCAGGGATGGTACTTAGAGCAGGAAAAAGATACATCCCCCACCATGAATACTGAGGGGTGCGCCAGTAGCCAAGATGGCCCCATAAGCAGTAGGAGTCCTGATACAAGTCTTGGCCCCTCGATGCAGAGGAGTACCCTGGGTGACCTCCAGTCTCCAATTATCTTCCCTGAGCACAAGTCTAGAATTCTTTCTGCTTCAGTGGGAACCCTGGAGTGGCAAGGCGCACTTTTCAATTATTTAAATTCCATATTGATTATTTAAAAGTGGCCCTTTCTTTAGGGCACCTCACTCCTGGCCAGGAATTGACTGTATGAGGAAGCACTCCGTGCTCAGTGGCACTAATGAGGCGTCGTCTCCAGAAATGTGCCCGGGGAAGCTAGAGGCTGGCCGGCTGCCTCTGCAGCTCCCTCGGATCCGCCAGGAACTGATGGGCCATTGCAAACATCCCACATCAGCATTTTTCTCTTGTTACCGTCCACTCAGTGGTGCGATGTTATGATTGCAGACAAAGAGTGCAATATTTGCATAGCAAACAGCAACATTTCCCTGGCATCATTAAGAGAGTGTGAGAAAGAGCCTGAGAAAGTGTCAACCTTGAGGTGGTTCAGAGGCTCCGCTGAGCGTTCTGAGCCTGTCATGCGATAGGCTCTTTATATGCTTGGAAAATAATGAAGAAAATAATCCCAATAATAGCTGCCATATATTGAGTGTTTATTGTATGGTAGGCATAATACTAAGTTCTCCCCATACATTAATTTTATTTCATCCTCCCAAAGATAAGAAAATCAGAGTACTGAGAAGCCAAGTAACTTGCCAAGATTGTACAGTTTGTAAGTAAGAGAGCCAGATTTGAATATTGGCCAGTCTGCTTCCAAAACTTATATCCCAACAGCTGAGATCAGACAAGGGACATGCCTGATAACCTTTGCACACAAGTAGATAAGTGTTTGTTCTTCAACCTTGTCCCCCAGTGCCTCCGAACTCCCATCCCTCATGATATATGTACATATATTTGTTGTTGTTAAGCTGTGTCTGACTCTTTTGGGAACCCAGGGACTGCAGCCCACCAGGCTCCTCTGTCCATGGGATTTATATATATATATATTTTTACATTTATATATACATATATTTAGGACTTCTCTGGTGCCTCAGATGGTAAAGCGTCTGTTTACAATGCGGGAGACCTGGGTTTGATCCCTGAGTCGGGAAGATGCCCTGGAGAAGGAATTAGCAATCCTCTCCAGTACTATTGCCTGGAAAATCCCATGGACTGAGGAGCCTGGTAGGCTACAGTCCATGGGGTCACAAAGAGTCAGACACGACTGAGCAACTTTACTTTCCTTATACATATATTTATATTTACATTTAATTATTTGTTTTATTTGGTTGGCTCCTGGTCTTAGCTGTGGCATGGAGGATCTTTAGTTGCAGCATGTGGGATCTAGTTCCCTGACCAGGGATCAAACCTGGATCCCTTGCATTGGAAGCTCAAAGTCTTAGCCACTGGACCCCCAGGGAAGTCCCCCTCATTATATTTTAATATCACAGATGTACTGTAGATCTACTTATACGCTGTGACTCTTTGGAGGTCCACAGACTATTATAATATCTGGACCATGAAACCATTTTGATATCTAAGGATGCTTTGAGAATACATCTACTACTAATAGATAAGACTTAACAGAGAATTTGCTATGTCCTCTTTGTAAATTCTAAGTAATTTGGATATTCAGCAATTAAGTTATTTGAGAAGCCAAATGAGTGTTTAATGGGCAGAGAAAGTGGGGGCACAGAGAAGTTAAGGAATTTGCCTGAGTTGACAGACACTTAATGACGGATGCAGGATTTGAACCCAGACAGTACAGCTGCTTAGTACAAGCCCTTAACCACTACATCACACCTCCAGATCTCTGGTATCAGCTCCTGTCACCCATGTAAGATGGTCTCGTGTTTACAGAAATTTCTGATGGAAATATAAACCGCCTCCTCTTCCTTCTTGGCTGTGAGAGGAAACTGAGGCCTGGGGAAGGAAGGAGAGGCACAGAATCGGAGCCAAGAAGAGCCGGGTCAGAGATCTGAATTGGAGTTGGAGTTCCTGGACCCCACGTATGCCCTCTGTTGAGTAGATCAAGGTTTTTTTTTAAATATTTATTTATTTATTTGCCTATTCTGGGTCTTAGGTGTGGCGTGTGGTATCTTAGCTGACCAAGGATGGAACTCGGGCCCCCTGCATTGGCAGCGTGGAGTCTTAGCCAGTGGACCACCAAGGAAGTCCCTAGATCGAGTTTTGTTGGTTGCCTCTGGGCTGCACTCTCTCCCTGGCTTTTAGGGGAATGCCCCCTTCTGTATAAAACAGAGTGATATTCATGCCCACAGCCCACACCCTGCAGAGAAAGTTTCATCTCATTAGTCAAATTAAAACTTACTTCTGAACTTGGAATATCTGTGTGATAGACTTCAGTGAATTATAATTTTATTTATAGCTTCCTGTCTCCCAGAAACTTAAGTGGCAATATGTTATTTGGCTCATTAAAAAAAAATAAATAAATAAAATAAAATGACACCTCAAGTGGTGCTGTAACTAATTAGGGAGATTTCCAAACTGCTGTTAATTCCAAACACTGAGACGGGCACCAGCAGCCACCAGCAGCCAGCCCCAAGCTCCCAGGGAGGACAGACATGCAGCTGCGGACCTCAGACTTCACATTAAGTCAATTATTTTGACAGGTTGAGTGAGCGCCACAAAGTGCAGGTATAATAAGACCCTTCAATTGCTTTCCGTGCTGAGGCCAATGCACCTGATGATGGAGGAGGCTGGGCAATGTGGGGGAGTCTTCCGGGAGTCTGGCACTAGATGTTACCTACACTCAGATGTGGGCAGATATTTATCCCAGAGGCTCGGAGGGATGGCCCGGGGCTTTAGGGGTGAAGCTTAAGAATGGAAAAAGAACAAGTAAGCCAGGTTCACATTTGTTGAAATCCACTTCTATTTATTTATTTTGCCTCCCAGCATTATCATTAATTTTTAAAATTTTTTGGGAATAATTTTAGATCTATAGTGGAGTTACAAAGATAAGATGGAAAGTTGCCCTGAATCCTTCACCCAGTTTACCCTGATGTTGGCGTCTTACATAAGCATGGTATATTTTTGTGCCAGGCACTCTTTAGGGGCTGCGGATACATCTATTAAGGAAAACATAAGCCACCTCTGTTTTCATAGAGCACGTGGTCTGGTGGGGAGAAAGAGCACAGAAAAGAACCCATGCTGGTGGTCATGCATATCCACGGTCATGCGTGCTAGCCAGGCTGCTGCTGTTTCTGAGAGAGCATAAAAGTCAGCATTGATGACTAATCATGGCAGCAACGCCTTTCATTGAATTGACTGTGTGGATGTCTGACAGTCAACCTCCCTGACTCTGCACTAGGATGGAGAGCTGGAAAGGTAGGGCCAGGTATGTGGGAGGTTGCTGAGGACAGGAACATCGGGTGTCTGACTGCCCGGCGTTAGGACGCTCATATGGGTGTGGTCTGGGGTAAGCCACTGGGCATTGGTTTTGGAGAATGAAGATGACAGCATGAGGAGAGTGGGTGAGATTAATTTCCATGAAAAATGCCTGCACAGCGTGGGGAGTTAATGGATGCTGGAGCGCGCCTTTGTGGGTCTGGATCATTTCAGTAGCATCTTCACAGCTCTTACTTCCATCCTTGTCCCCCCTGGACCCCTTCTATCATTCCTGGGGCTTCATCTCCACTGCTCTCTACTTCACCCACCTCTTGAGCTTCCCAGGCTGCTCCTGAAACAACCCAGGCAGGCTCCAGCTTCGAGGCCTCGGCCCTTGTTGCTCCCTCTGCCTGGGAAGCTCACTCCCCAGATCTCCACACAGGTCGCTCCCTCTTTGTTCACAAAGACTTCACTGTCACCTTCTCAAAAAGGTCCTTCCTGCCCACCTGGTAAAAGCAGAGCATCTTGCTTTATTTTTCTTCCTGGTGCTTTTTACTGCCTGACTAGTTATGGATTTGATGGTTTGCTTTCTCTCTCCTATAGTCTAAGCTCTGAGAGCACATTCTCTTGTGTTCACCTCATTGTGCTAGATTCCAACCACAGTGCGAGACCCAGAGGAGGCACCTGAGTCATATTTGTAGAGTGAATTCTCTTTGAATTTTTCCTTCCTTTTCTCCTTTCTTCCTATTAAGCTACTGTTTTATACCCATCATTTTGCTTCTGATATATAGAGAGGGGGACTTCACCAGTGGCTCTGTGGCAAAGAACCCACCTGTAATGCAGGAGTTGCAGTAGACGCAGGTTCAATCCCTGGGTAGGGAGATCCCCAGGAAGAGGGCCTGTCAACCCACTCCAGTACTCTTGCCTGGAGAATCCCATGGACAGAGGAGCCTGGTGGGCTGCATTTCACAGGATTGCAAAGTCGGACACGACTGAATGACTTAGCATGCACGCACGCATACAGAGAGGGAGCCTTTATGAAGGCTGGAGTTTGGGCCCTGTTTCCTCCACCAAAGCCTCTTGGCCTCCCTGGAGTGAAATGCTGGACCAGGAATGGTGCAGGTCACCTTTCCCTTTGGGGTCCAGTTGCAAACGTAGCCCAGCTGGGCCCTTTCTCCTGGTTCCTCTCCTAGCCTGGCATGAACGGTGGGCAGCTAGCTGGGGTTTTGCCAAGTGCTCTGGCTCATCTGCTCCCGTGTCTGTTTTTACCTTTTGTTTCCTTCTTGGCCTCTGTCAAGAATTTTCAGGCCAAGAGAAAAACTCTAATCAACCACTCATTCTGTCTGCCTTCCCTCATTTCTCTCAGCACAGGGAAGAGCTGAACTAAGGCAATGTGGTCAACTGGGGGCAGACAAATGAGGCAAGGCTGATTTCAGCTTGTCTTTCATTTCATGAGATGCCAGCCTCTGACTGGAGATCAAGGGTGCTGCCAGGTGGTATGAGCAGGAAAAAGGGAATGCACTCAGGACTTCCTGGTGGTCCAGTGGTTAAGATGTCACCTCCCAATGCAGGAGGTGTGGCTTTGACCCCGGGTCAGAGAGCTAAGACCCCACAGGCCTCGAGGCTAAAACATAAAAGAGAAGCAATACTGTAACAAATTCAATACAGACTTTATAAATGGTTTACATAAAAAAATCTAGTGATGGGATGGGGAGGGAGGTGGGAGGGGGGTTCATGATGGGGAACACATGTGTACCCATGGCTGATTCATACGTATGGCAAAACCCACTACAATATTGTAATTAGCCTCCAATTAAAATAAATAAATTAATTGTAAAAAAATCTTTGAAAAAGAGGCGAAGAACGCACCTTTCTCTGGGCTTTCTGGATTCAACCCATCTGCTTCATCAGAAAACCTGCTCTGAGCAGGAAAGGGAAGGGGAGAGGAAGCCAGAGAATCTGTTGATAGACTATGCCAGACCAGTGTGATACGGTGGCAAGGTGATTATCTATCATTCTGAATTCATCCTGACAATAACAATGGCTACATTTATCCAATGGTACATGTATTCCAGATACATGTATTACACACGCTGCTGCTTTAATCCTTACAACTACCCAGTGAGATATTAACATCTCCTGTTTCACAGATGAGGAAACTGAGACTCAGAAACTTGCCAGGGTCTCAGAGTTAATAAATACTAGAGCCAAAATTCAAATAGTCTGACTGCAAATCTTATAAACTCAGTCATGATGCTACAGTGTATTAAAGTTGCAGAGGAATGGTCCAAGATAAGCTGTAGTTCACCTGCAAACACATGGGTGCTTTCTAATTAAATTGGTTTTCAACATTTAAAAAATGAGTGATTAAAAAATGGCAGTTTCATATTTTTATCTTTTAGGCTTTTTTTTTTTTTAAGAAATGCTTTTATACTGAAAATGAGTTGCAAAAAGAGCACAAAAGTCCCCTTCTACCTTCGACTCAGTTTGCTGCCACGTTAACACCTTTCCTAACCTAAGTACATTATCAAAACCACACAATTGACATATTAAAACAATAGTATTAACAAATGCAGAACGTATCACGTTTCACTGGTTTGTACCTGCACTTATTTCAAAAATGTATTCATTTATTTTTAGCTGTGCTGGGTCTCTGTTAACTTTCTCTAGCTGTAGTGAGTGGGGGCTACTCTTTAATTGTAGCGCGTAGATTTCTTGTTGTCGTGGTTTCTCTTGTTGCAGAGCATGGGCTCTAGGTGCATGGACTTCAGAAGTTGTGGCTGGCGAGCTTAGTTGCCTCATGGCATGTGGGATCTTCCTGAACTGGAGATCAAACCCATGTCCCCTGCATGGGCAAGTGGATCCTTAATCATTGGACCACTAGGGAGGTCCCTGGACTCATTTTTTGAAAAAAACATTTTATTTTGTATTGGGGTATAGCTGATTAACAAACTGTTGATAGTTTCAGGGGAACAGCTAAGAGACTCAGCCATATGTACACACGTATCCATTCTCCTCCAAACTCCTTTCCCATCCAGTCTGCCACATAACATTGAGCAGAGTTCCATATGATATACAATAGGTCCTTGTTGGTTATCTATTTTAAATATAGCAGTGTGTACTATTCCAAACTTCCTAACTACTCCTGCACTCATTTTTTAAATGGATAATTTGAAATAAAAGGTATGGCATTTGAATACTTATTTAAAAACCATATCTGGAAACACAGAGCAAGATATCAATGTCTGAAAAGATCTGGTGGACCTGAGTGGAGGCTGCCTTCCCTTAGAGGGGAACTGGGTCTTCATCTTTGCCATGGTCCTCACTTTGCTGATCTCACTTGTATGCATTGCTTCCCTGGCCTCTAAAGACTTTTGTCCTTTTGACTCTATTGCTTCAAGTCTAGCGGCAAAGCTGGATGTCACAAGGAGAGAATCCTATTGTCTGATACACCACCCTTCAGATAATATGTTGCCAAGCCATGATTATCTGGTGAGAGGCTGGTTAACCAGAAAGACTATGAAGTGGAAATGAGTTTGTCTCATTCCTCAGGGCTCCAGTGAAGGGAGGCGAGTCAGTGGTAGGAGCAAAAGCAGGTGGATTTTCATTCATCCTGAGGAAGAGCTTTCTCACAATGGGATTTAACTAGAGAATCAGGCTGCCTTATGTAAGGTAGCGAGGCACCCGGCCCTGGAGGCATTCAGAGACAGAGTGGCTAAATTTCAGGAGTGTTGGAGAAGAGCTATCTGTTGTAAGAGAGAGGTGAGATGACATTAGTCTGAGGATCATTTTAGTGCTTAGATTCATGGGCTCAGACTCCATAGCTGGAAATCTAAATGTTAAAACCTAGTGTGCGTGTGTGGCCTGCGTGTGTGCACACATGGTCACTTGTACTTGCATATGCATGTGTTATATGATTAGCTTGTTTAATCCTCATGATAGCCATCTGGGCTATAAATTATCATTCTGCCCATTTAACAAAAAATAGAACTGCTCAGAGAAGCCAAATGATGTGTCCAACTCTGCTAGTGAATGACTGAGCTTGAATCTGAATTTAAACTTCTATGTCATTGGCTTCAAAGTATCCACTCTTTGTAGCCTATCTCTCGGCGTCCTCGGCCTCCCCAACAGAGGTATCCTTTGGACAGAACTTCTCTACACTTCTTTTTTTCTCTGGGAGAAAAAGATACATAGATTCACTGGCTCCTGGCCAGAGCTTAGCTCCTGCACTCAGTGCATCCCAGCTCTATTGCTTCCTTCCTTGATAATTCAGAAACTCTAACCTGTGCACTGGGGTGAAGCTAATTACATGAGAACTTCCAGGAGTGTTGATTAAAAAAGGAGGGGGGTGGGAGGGGGGTTCATGTTTGGGAACGCATGTACACCTGTGGTGGATTCATGTCAATCTATGCCAAAACCAATACAGAATTGTAAAGTAAAAATTAAAAATAAATAAATTAATTAAAAAAAAATGAATTATCTCAGATCTCATACTTGGAGGTTTTGATTCAGAAGATCCGAGCTGGAGCCATGGGTGCATACCTTTCACAGCCTATGGAGGTTATTCTGATGTTTAACAAGAATGGAAACTGCTGTCCTGTTGCAGCACTGGGATTTAACATGATGACTTTGGGCAATGTATCCACTCGTGCATGCATTTTGTTATCCATTTACTTGTAGTCATAGAAATGAGCATGGAGCAGCTCCTATGGCCAGAGTCTGTTCTAGGAATTCATCAATGAGCAAAATAGACTAAGTAAATAAATAACACCCCCGCCACCATCATGATGGTAAAGAATCTGCCTGCAATGCAGGAGACCAGGGTTCAGTCCTTGAGTCAGGAATATCCCCTGGAGAAGGGAGTGGGAACCCACTCCAGTATTCTTGCCTGGAGAATTCCACAGACAAAGGAGCCTGGTGGGCTACAGTCTATGGGGTCACAAAGAGTCGGACATGACTGAGCAACACTTTCACTTACCTTCAGGAGGCTTATATCCTATGGGGTATGATTTCACTTATTTTCAATTAGCTTCTATATGCCAAGGAAGGATAGAGAGCTGGTAAATTGAAGGGATTAGGGGAAATTTAAAAAGTGGTCCCTACTTTATTATACTTCAGTGGGAAAATAAATGAATAAAGTATACAACCAAAAAAAATATATATGGGAAGGGAATGGCACCCTACTCCAGTACTCTTGCCTGGAAAATCCCAAGGTTAGAGGAGCCTGGTAGGTAGGTCTGTGGGGCCGCAAACAGTAGGACACGACTGAGTGACTTCACTTTCACTTTCAGGTAATGACTGCTGGGGGCTGGAAGGAGGATGGAGTGGAGCAGCGTGACTGCTGAGGGGAACAGGGTTTCTTTTTTGGGTGAAGAAAATGTTCTGGAATTAGACAGTAGTGATGGTTGTGCAACCCTGTGAGCATCCGAAAAGCCCCTGGATTGTCTCCTTTAAAAGGGTGAATTTGGGGAGTTCCCTGGTGGTCTACTGACTAGGAGTCAGTGCTTTCAGGGGCTATGGCCCAGGGTTCAGTCCCTGGTTGGGGATCTGAGATCCCACAAGCTGCATGGCATGGTCAAAAGGAAAGAAAGAAAAAAAAGATTGGTCCTCTTTAGGCTTTGCATGCTTGAATGCAAGGGTGAATTCACTTCAGGGGGATTTTAAGATATATGAATTACATTGCTGATGGGAATGTAAATGTTATAACCACTCTGGAGACTGGTTTGGCTGTTCTTTCCAAAACTAAAAAAGAATGGATTTATCATATGAACACACAGTTTCATGTGTGGGTATTTATCCCAGAGGAAGGAAGCCTTGTTTTCATTCAGCAACTTGAACACCAACATTCATGGCAGCCCTCTCTATATACTAGCCTATACACTAGCCACCAAACTGGAAACTGCTCCAGTGTCCCTTCATGGTTAAATTGTTCAACATGCTTAGTACACCCATGCCATGGAATACAACTCAGTAATAAAAAAGGAGTTAACTATTAATTCACACAACAACTTGGATGAATCTCAAAGAAATTATGCTGACTTCAGAAAAATTTCAAAAAGAATGATTCTTTTTATGAGTTACTAATTAAATAATCTGATAATAGAGATGTTAAGGATGGGGTAAGGAGATAAGTGTGGCTATGAAACACAAGGGAGTCCTGGAATGGTACAGTTGAGTATCTTGACCATGACTGCGGTTACACAAGGCTACAGGTGTGACATAATTGCAAAGAGCTACATGCCCACCACGTGCATAAGTGCACGCATATCACTGATGGAATCAGAATATGGCCCATAGAGTCTGTGGATTATGTCAATGGCTGTTTCTAGGTTTTGATACTGCGTTGTAGTTGTATAAAATACTAACATTGGTATAACAATGAGGAAGGCTGAGGGGAGACTACACAGAACTTTCCTGTACATTCCAACCTCTGTGAATCTGTAATTATTTAAAAATAGAAAGCTGTACATCATGGGGACTATAACCAATATTTTACAATAACTACAAATGAAGTATTCAAATGCTTATATCTTTCCTTTTCTCCTTTCCTTTTTGCTTCCCTTCTTTTCACAGCTATTTGTAAGTCCTCCCCAGACAGCCATTTTGCTTTTTTGCATTTCTTTTCCATGGGGATGGTCTTGATCCCTATCTCCTGTACAATGTCACGAACCTCCGTCCATAGTTCATCAGGCACTCTATCTATCAGATCTAGGCCCTTAAATCTATTTCTCACTTCTACTGTATAATCATAAGGGATTTGATTTAGGTCATACCCGAATGGTCTAGTGGTTTTCCCTACTTTCTTCAATTTAAGTCTGAATTTGGCAATAAGGAGTTCATGATCTGAGCCACAGTCAGCTCCTGGTCTTGTTTTTGTTGACTGTATAGAGCTTCTCCATCTTTGGCTGCAAAGAATATAATCAATCTGATTTCAGTGTTGACCATCTGGTAATGTCCATGTGTAGAGTCTTCTCTTGTGTTGTTGGAAGAGGGTGTTTGCTATGACCAGTGCATTTTCTTGGCAAAACTCTATTAGTCTTTGCCCTGCTTAATTCCGCATTCCAAGGCCAAATTTGCCTGTTACTCCAGGTGTTTCTTGACTTCCTACTTTTGCATTCCAGTCCCTTATAATGAAAAGGACATCTTTTTTGGGTGTTAGTTCTAAAAGGTCTTGAGAGTCCCTTGGACTGCAAGGAGATCCAACCAGTCCACTCTGAAGGAGATCAGCCCTGGGATTTCTTTGGAGGGAATGATGCTGAAGCTGAAACTCCAGTACTTTGGCCATGTCATGCGAACAGTGGACTCATTGGAAAAGACTCTGATGCTGGGGGGGGGGGCGGGGTTGGGGGCAGGAGGAGAAGGGGACGACAGAGGATGAGATGGCTGGATGGCATCACGGACTCGATGGACATGAGTCTGAGTGAACTCTGGGAGTTGGTGATGGACAGGGAGGCCTGGCGTGCTGCGATTCATGGGGTCGCAAAGAGTCGGACAGGACTGAGCGACTGAACTAAACTGAACTGAACAAATGAAGTATAGCCTTTAAAAATTGTGAATCACTATATGATATGCCTGTAACATATAATATTGCACAGCAATATACTTCAAATTAAAAAAGTTAAAAGACAGTCTCTAAAAAAATTAAAACAAAATCAGTGTGTTTAAGATTTTGCTATTTATGTAAAGTAAACCAAAAATGTACAAGCGAATTTGCTTGTATCCGCATAAACTATCTCTCAAAGAGTGCACAAAAAACAGAATACCTGACTAAAGGTAATAGCAACTGAGTGGTTGTGGGGAGAGGTGAGCAGAGAATTTTTCCAGCACCTATTTTGTGCCTTCTTGAACCCACATGAATATATTATCTGTTAACAAATAAATACTAAAAATAACTTAGGCAGGGGACTTCTACTTCTGGTCATATGGAGTGAACAGACATACATTTTATATATTTATCCTATTAAGTACAGTTAACCGCCCCCCACCCCGGACATTACTATATAGAAAATAAGCATAGAGAGACTCGGAAAGGCAGAGAGAAGGCAGACTGTCTCGGGACCTCAAAACCCAAGGAACAGCAAGTGGTGGATTCTCTGGGATTTCTTTTGACCTCATTTGTTCTTGACTGTGTCCTGGAGAAACCAGCAATTCAGAAAAGCCAATTTCCCATTTTTGTCAGCAAAGATTGAGTAAAAACATCCAGACTTCTATCCTTGCCAGGCTGTGACAAAGTGCTGCTGCTGAGATGGTGTTGGTGGAGACCATGTGGGAGCCTGGAAGTTCATCTTAGTATGTGAGGGACTCATTCCCTTCCTCCCTGAGACAGTGTCAGAGGATGCCTAATGGAGAGTAAGGACCTTCAGCGCCGCTCAGCATTAATGAGCCATGCGGGGAGCAGCAACCGGACTCACCTCCTTTTCCCAGGAAATGTGGTGTCGACAGACACCCGGTGGGAAATTTGAACTCCTATTCCTGCCCAGCAGTAATAAGGAGACTCATCCCCATTGACTGTCAATGGAGGCCATGTAAAGAACCTGAAATTCTACCTCCATGTGGTATATTCTACCTGCCCACCCCACCCATTCAGTGTCAGAGAAGCCGTGTCATGGGACGCCCGCTAAAACATAAAATATGAATTAGATCCAGAGTCCTATAACATAACATTTTTAAATGGCCAGTTATCAATCAAATGTCACTTGTCATACAAATAACTAGAAATATCTCAGTTTGAATGGGAAAAAAAGGACAATCTACAGAATCCAGCACTAAGATGTCAGAGATGTTAAAATTATCTCATGGATATTTTAAAGTAGCTGCCATCAAAATGATTCAATCAGGAACAATGAACACATTTGAAACAAATGAAAATATATGGACTCTCAGAAAAGAAACAAAAACTCTCAGCAAAGAATATATGAGCTAAGAAAGAAGCAAATGGAATTTTAGAACTAAAGAAATAGGAAAGGTGAAATAAAAGCTCAATGGATAGACTTGTAGCAGAATGGAGAGGAAAGAACTGGTAAGCTTAAAATAGAAATTACCCAATTTGAACTACAAGGAGAAAATAGAAAAAGAAAAATGAACAAAACCTCAGGGACATGCAGAATATAACAAAAGCCCTAACATTTGGATCATAACAGTCCTAGAGGAGAGGATAAATAATGGAAAAACTATTCAAAGTAATAGTGGCTGAGAATTCCCCAAGTTCAGCAAAAGTCATAAACCTATAGATTCAAGAAGCTGAGTGAACAAGGCAAGAAATCTTGAAAGTGGCTAGAGAGAAATTACACATTACCTGTAGGGGAAGAAACAATTAGAACAACAGCAGATTTTAAGAGCTGGAGACCATGAAGACCAGAATGAAATGGCACAGCATTTTTCAAGTGCTGAAGGAAGGGATTACAAACCCCAATTTCTGCATCCAGAAAAATATCCATCAGAAATGAAGGGAAAATGAAGACATATTCAGATGAAGGGAAACTAAGAGAATTTGGCATAGATAGTCCCTCAAAGAATGCTTAGAGGAAGTTATCTATACAACAAGGAAATAAGAAGGACACTTAGAGCATTAGAAAAGAAAAAAGAACAAGGGATAGAGCAAAAGTATGGTTAAATGGAACAGACTTATTCTCCACTTGAGTTTTCAAAAATATGTTTGTTATTTGAACCAAAAATTATTATATTGTTTAATATGGACTTCAGTGTATGTGGAGACATACACTGAAGACATATTACGTTATGAATGGTTAAGGATAAAAATGCATAAAAGGAAATTATATTTTTAGATCTCAGTTGAACTGGTAAAAATGTTGGTACCAGTAGGCTGTAGTAAATTATATACATGTAATATAATACCTAAAGCAACTGTTCAAAAAGCCGTAAAATGCCAGGCAAGTCAAAATGGAATTATAAAAAAGTGTTTAAATAATCCAAAAGGAGGCAGGAAGAGAAGAAAGAGAAAACAAGACTTTAAATGACAGGCTTCAGCCCTAATACAATAGTAATCATAGGAAGGTTTGGGGGAGCATGGATACATGTGTATGTACGGCTGAGTCCCTTGGTTATTCTCCTGAAACTGCTGCAACATTGTTAATTGGCTGTACTCCAATACAAAACAAAAGGTTTAAAGTTTTTTAAAAATATTTAATTTGTAATGTAAATAAACATAAAACTCTACTAAAAAAGTAGAGTTTATATATGCTAATTAAAAGACAAAGATTGGTACTGTAGGCTTAAAAAAAAAGAAGAAAAGCCCCAATTATAAATTTTCTCTAAGAAACTACTTCATTATATAGGTAGATAAAGTAAACAGATGGAAGAAGATATAGGATGAAAAAATTAAAAGAAAACAGTAGTAGTTATTTTAATATCATATAAAAGTATCCAGACTGATGAAAATCACCAGAGAAAGAGAGGGCTGTAACATAATGATGAAAGGGTCAATCCACCAAGAATAAATATCAATTCTAAAAGTGCACGCACAAAACAAAAGATCTGCACCGTATGTGACACTAAACAAACAGAAATAAAAAGAGTTATAGACAAATCCAAAATTAATGTTGGAAACATCAACACCCTTTCACAACAATTGATGAAGCAATTAGAACATCAACAAGGATATAGAAGAACTCAATAACATCATCAACCAACAGGATCTCATTGACATGAACACAACAATCCATCCAACAGAAACATAGTACACACTTCTTTCAAGTCCCATGAATATACCAAGATGACTACAGTGTGGAGTATAAAATAAACCTCCACAAATTTAAAAGAATTGAAATCGTGCCGAGTGTGTAGTCTGACCATAATGGAATATAAGCAGAAATCAATAACAGAATGATAACAGATAAACCTTTGAATTCTTGGAAACTGAACACTATATTTCTAAATAGTCAAAATGGTCAAAAGAAAGTCTTGCGAAAAATTAAAAAATACACTTAATTGAAAAAACCGAAAATACATGTCAAAATGTGTAGGCCACAACTATAACACTGGAACACAACTAAACTAGAATTTTTTTGCTATTAAAGTATAGTTGATTTACAATATTATATTAGTTTCATGTGTACAGTGGAGGCATTCTGTATTTTTATTGATTATACTCCAAATTTATTATGTGTGTGTGTGCTAAGTTGCTTCAGTTGTGTCTGACTCTTTGCAATCCCATGGACTGTAGCCGGCCAGGCTCCTCTGTCCATGGGATTCTCCAGGCAAGAATCCTGGCGTGGATTGCCCTGCCCTCCTCCAGGGGATTTTCCTGACCCAGGGATCAAATCCTGGTCTCTTATGTCTCTGCATTGGCAGAGGGGTTCTTTCACCACTAGCGCCACCTGGGAAGCCCTTAAAATTATCGTATGGTAGGCAGTGGCACCCCACTCCAGCACTCTTGCCCAGAAAATCCCATGGATGGAGGAGCCTGGTGGGCTGCAGTCCATGGGGTTGCTGAGAGTTGGATACGACTCAGTGATTTCACTTTCACTTTTCACTTTCATGCATTGGAGAAGGAAATGGCAACCCACTCCAGTGTTCTTGCCTGGAGAATCCCAGGGATGGCGGAGCCTGGTGGGCTGCCGTCTATGGGGTCACACAGAGTCAGACACAACTGAAGCGACTTAGCAACAGCAGCAGCAGCAGTTTTATCTTTAGTTTTTTAAGGAACCTCCATCCTGCTCTCTAAAGTGGCTGTGTCAATTTACGTTCCTACCAATGGTTCGAGAGGATTGCCTTTGCTCCGCACCTTCTCCAGCATTTATTGTTTGTAGATTTTTTGAAGATGGCATTTCTGACTGGTGTGAGGTGATACCTCACTATAGTTTTGATTTTCACTTTTCTAGTATGATGTTGAGTATCTTATCATGTGCTTCTTACCCATTTGAATGTCTTTGTAGAAATATCTATGTAGGTGCTCTGCCCATTTTTGATTGGGTTGTTTGTTACTACCATGTGTAAAATAGACATCTAGTGGGACCCTGATGTATAGCATAGAGAGCCGAACTTGGTGTTCTGTGATGACCTAGATGGGTGGGATGGGGAGGGAAGGAGGTCCAAGAAGAAGGGGATATATGTATACATATAGCTGATACTTGGGAATTGAATACTATACTTCCAAATGAACAAAATGATCAAAAGAAAGTCTCAAGAAAAATTTTAAAGAAGATTTAATTGAAAGAAAGTGAAAATACAACATGTCAAAATTTGTGGGGTACAACTAAAGCACTGGAACACAGCTAAAACAGACTTTTTTCTTATTCACTATTTTGGCCATCTGATATGAAGAGCCAAGTCTTTGGAAAAGACCCTGGTGCTGGGAAAGATTCAAGGCAAGAGGAGAAGGGGGCGGCAGAGGACGAGACAGTTAGATAGGATCACGGACTCAATGGACATTAATTTGAGCAAACTCCAGGAGATATTGGAAGATAGAGGAGTCTATAGTCCATGGGGTTGCAAAGAGTCAGAAACGACTTAGAGACTGAACAACAACAAACCTGATTCACTTAATTGTTCAATAGAAACTAACATTGTAAAGCAATTATACTTCAATTAAAAAGTTATTATAAAATATCAGTTTTACTTTATGTTCTGTGCAATATGTCATTGTATCTTATTTATTTTATACTTACTAGTTTTATGTCTCTTAATTCCCTTCCCCTATCTTGACCCTCTTCCCCATCCCTTGCTCCATTGGTAACCACTAGTTTGTCCTAGGTATCTGTGAGTCTGTTTACTTTAAAAAATATATTATTATTATTATTATTATTTGCTGAAACAGAAATTTATGATATCTAAAATCTAGGAGGTAGCGAAGGACAGGGAAGCCTGGCATGACACAGTTCACGGGGTTGCAGAGTTGGATACGACTTAGTGCCTGAACAAGGCATATATCACAAAAGAATAGTCTCAGCTTAATAATTTAAGCTCTCACCTCAATAAGGGCTTGCCAGGTGGTTTGTGGGTAAAGAAACTGTGTGCAATGCAGGAGACACTGGACATATGATTTCAGTTCCTGGGTCAGGAAGATCTCCTGGAGAAGGGCATGGCAACCCACTCCAGTATTCTTGCCTGGAGAATCCCATGGACAGAGGAGCCTGGTGGGCTACAGTCCATAGGTCACCAAGAGTCCACAGGCACACAGCTGAAGTGATTGAGCACAGCACCCCTCAGTAAAATAGAACATGGAAGGAACATCGCTTAGTCGTGTCTGACTTTTTGCGACCCCGTGGACTATAGCCTACGAGGCCTCTCTGTCCATGGGATTTTCCAGGCAATAGTACTGGAGTGGATTGCCATTTCCTTCTCCAACAGATTTTCCCGACCCAGGGATCGAACCCCGGTCTCCTGCATCGTAGACAGACGCTTTACCGTCTGAGCCACCAGGGAGGAAGGAGATGGTAAAGATAAGTGCACAGATGGAATTAAAAATGGAAAAACAATAGAGAACATTTGCTGAAACAAAGAGGCAGTTCTTTGAAAAGACTGGTACAATTGTCAAACCTCTAGCAAAACAGCCAAAGGGAAGAAGAGAGAAGACGCAAATTACAAACATCAGGAATGAAACAGTGGATAGCCCTAGAGACGCTGTAGCCTTCAAAAGAATAATAAGAGAATACTACAAACAAGTCTACACACATACATTTCACAAATTAAATGAAAATGGAACAATTTCTCCAAAAACACAAACTGCCACCAAATGCAAAGTAGATACTTTGAATAGTCCTAGAAATATTAAGGAAACTGAATTTATGATTTAAAACCTCCTAAAGAAGTAATCTCCAGGCCCTGATGGCTTCACTGGAGAAGTCTACCAAATGTATGAAGAATTAATAGCAATTCTACACAAATCTCTCCCAGAAAACAGAATAAAGTGGGGGAACACTTTCTAACTCATTCTATGAAGCCAAAATTACTCTGCTGGCAAAGTTAGACAAAGATAGTAAAAAGGAAAAAAGAAAGACAGAAAGAGAACTATAGATGAATTTCCCTCATGATGATAGATGGAAAAAATTATTAATGAAATATGAGTAAATAGAAATCAACAATTTATTGCATTATTATATTACTTTTTAATTTATTTGAAGAATGAAAATCTGGTTTGAATTTTGAAGGAGATTCAAAATCTCCTTCAGGGTCATATCAATGATGTAGAAAAATCATTTGACAAAATCCAACAACCATTTATAATAAAAATTCTCAGGAAAATAGGGTTGGGGAGAAAATATTTGTAAACTGTATATGTAATAAAGGACTACTATCAATAATATATAAGAAATTGCTTCACTCAGTATGACAATTTCGAGGTCCATCCATGCTGCCGCAAATGGCAATGTTTTTTTTTTCTTTCTTATGACTGAGTAATGTTCCGTTAAGTATATATATACATCTTCTTTATCCATTCCTCTGTTGACAGATCTTTAGGTTGCTTCCATGTCTTGGCTATTATAAATAGTGCTTCAGTGAACATTGGGTGCATGTATCTTTCAAAGTTATGGTTTTCCTCCAAGTATATGCCCAAGGGCTACCCTGGTGACTCAGATGGTAAAGAATCTGCCTGCAATGCTAGAGGCCCGGGTCCAGTTCCTGGGTCGGAAAGATCCCCTGGACAAGGGGATGGTAACCCACTCCAGTATTCTTTCCTGGAGAATCCCCATGACAGAAGAGCTTGGTGGGCTACAGTGGGCTACAATCCATGAGGTTGCAAAGAGTTGGACATGACTGAGTGACTACACTTTCACTTTTTTTCATATGCCCAAGAGTGGGATTTCTGGATCAGTAAGTCAGTCTGGGAATGCCAGACCACCTGACTTTCCTCTTAAGAAACCTATATGCAAGTCAGGAAGCAACAGTTAGAACTGGACATGGAACAACAGACTGGTTCCAAATAGGAAAAGGAATAAGTCAAGGCTGTATATTGTCACCCTGCTTGTTTAACTTATATGCAGAGTACATCATGAGAAATGCTGGGCTGGATGAATCACAAGCTGGAATCAAGATTGCCGGGAGAAATATCAATAACCTCAGATATGCAGATGACATCACCCTTATGGCAGAAAGTGAAGAGGAACTCAAAAGCCTCTTGATGAAAGTGAAAGAGGAGAGTGGAGAAGTTGGCTTAAAGCTCAACATTCAGAAAACGAAGATCATGGCATCTGGTCCCATCACTTCATGGGAAATAGATGGGGAAACAATGGAAACAGTGTCAGACTTTATTTTTGGGGGCTCCAGAATCACTGCATATGGTGATTGCAGCCATGAAATTAAAAGACGCTTACTCCTTGGAAGAAAAGTTATGACCAACCTAGACAGCATATTGAAAAGCAGAGACATTATTTTGCCAACAAAGGTCCATCTAGTCAAGGCTATGGCTTTTCCAGTAGTCATGTATGGATGTGAGAGTTGGACTATGAAGAAAGCTGAGAGCCAAAGAATTGATGGTTTTGAACTGTGGTGTTGGAGAAGACTCTTGAGAGTCCCTTGGACTGCAAGGAGATCCAACCAGTCCATTATAAAGGAGATCAGCCCTGGGTATTCTTTGGAAGGAATGATGCTAAAGCTGAAACTCCAGTACTTTGGCCACCTCATGCGAAGAGTTGACTCATTGGAAAAGACTCTGAAGCTGGGAGGGATTAGGGGCAGGAGGAAAAGGGGAAGACAGAGGGTGAGATGGCTGGATGGCATCACCGACTCAATGGACATGAATTTGAGTGAACTCTGGGAGTTGGTGATGGACAGGGAGGCCTGGCGTGCTGCAATTCATGGTGTCGCAAAGAGTCGGACACAATTGAGTGACTGAACTGAACCGAACTGAAGTCAGACACAGAAAGACAAATATCATATAATATTGCTTATATGTAGAATCTAAAAAAAGTCATAGAAATTAACTTATTTACAAAACATAAGTAGAGTCACAGAAGTAGAAAAGAAACTTATAGCAACTAGGGAATAAGGAGGGCTAGGATAAATTGGGAAATTGGGATTGACATATACACACTGTTGTGTATAAAATAAATAACTATTAATGATACCTATTAATGATAACTATTAATATTACTATTAATGATAATTATTAACTGCTACCATTTAGCACAGGGAATTCTGCTCAATACTGTAATGATCTGTATGGGAAAAGAATCTAAAGAAAAAAAGAGTGGATTCATGCATATGCATAAGTGAGTCA
This sequence comes from Oryx dammah, assembly GCF_014754425.2. Classification (NCBI taxonomy): domain Eukaryota; kingdom Metazoa; phylum Chordata; class Mammalia; order Artiodactyla; family Bovidae; genus Oryx; species Oryx dammah. The sequence goes on along the minus strand of NW_024070186.1, from coordinate 181,322,077 downwards.
CTTTGCTGTGCACCTGAAACTAATGTAACATTGTAAATTAACTATACTCCAATAAAATATACAAAAAGTTATCAAAACTCAATACTAAAAGCACAATGCAATTTTAAAATGGGCAAGAGATATCAACATACATTTCACTGAAGAGGATAAACAATATGGCAAATAAGCATGTAGAAAGGTATTCAGTATCCAGGGTTTAAGGAAATATAAATTAAGAATACAATGACCTGTCAATACATGGCTACTGGAAAAGCTAAAATAAAAAATAATGACAAAAATCCTGGGAGATATAGATTATCTGAATTACTCAAAGCATTTTGAGTTAGAATTTAAAATTGTCCAACAACTCGGGAAAACAGTTTCTTAAACAAATGACAAGAAAAAACTAAACTGATATTTATGACCTGGCAATTACACTCTTCCAAAGAAATGGAAACTTATGTCTACATAAAACCTGTACATGACCCTTCGTCATCTATATTTGTAATAATCAAACTCTGGAAACCAAGAAAATGTCCCGCAATATGTGAATGTTTAAATAAACAGGTTCATTCACACTGTGAAGTCATATGCAGCAGTAAAAAAAAGAACGAATGTCCTCAACAACTTATGTGGATCTCAAGGGCATTATGCTGAGTGAAAAGAGGCAAGAGACACAGGTTCAATCCCTGATCTGGGAAGACACCACATGCTGCAAAGCAACTAAGCCTGTGCTATGAAGCCTGTGCTCTAGAGCCTGGAACTGCAACTCTTGGGCCCATGTGCCACAGCTACTACCGCTTGCACGTCCTAGATCCTGCACCCCACAACAAGAGAATCCACTGCAGTGAGAAGCCCTTGCACTGCAGTTAGAGAGTAGACCTTTCTCTTTGCAACTAGAAAAAAGCCTGCACAGTAACGAAGACCCAGCACTGCCATTAAGTAAATAAATGTGTGCTGCGCTTAGTCGCTCAGCCGTGTCCAACTCTTTATGACCCCATGAACCGCAGCCCTCCAGGCTCCCCCATCCGTGAAGATTCTCCAGGCAAGAACACTGGAGGGGGTTGCCATCCCCTCCTCTGGGGGATCTTCACAAAAATAAATAAATTATTTTTTAAAAAGGAAGAAACCACTCTTAAAAGTTCATACACTTTGTGATTCCACTGTATATTCTTGCAATGACTGTGTTATCAATTGGGAAAATTGCCTGCATCCAAATCTGGTCTTAGGGTCTGTATTAGAACACAAACTGAACGACTACCCTAAGCCCAGCTTTTCCCTCAAACACAAGCATCTTGCTTAAAGCTCAGAGTCCTTGCTTGGCATTAAACCCATTCCTGATTTGGGGATCAACGTGTGAAAAGGCCCAGAAGCCTAAAGCACAAATCCCTTTTGGGAGAAGGTCTGATGTTAAACCATATGCCCTGGAGCAGGAGATGTTGTTAAGTAAAGACAGACAGACCAGGATGGGGGAGACCAAGATGGAGGAGAACTAAAGACAGACCAGGATGGAGGAGAACTCAAAGCTCTGAGCATCTAGCAGCCTCAGAGGCCACTGTACCATCCTCACACCAGAGGGTGCTTGCACCCATGCAGTTCACCTGCAGTTCCTCCAATAAGCCAGTCCCTCTCTAGCTTCCAGGCCTTTGCATTTACTGGCTAGCTTCTACTCAACCCTCAGATCTCAACTTAAATGACACTCCCTCTAAGAAGTCTTTCTCTTGCCTGCCAACTGATTTAGTCTAAATTTCTATTTCTATTTTTATGTATATAGAAGGTTGCTTATGTTTCTCGACCTTGGAGAAGTGGCCCTCTTTAGGGGTAGCCCATTGTGTCCGGACAGTGCTCTGCCCTTCTGTCTCTCAAGGGCCAGGGACTCCCTGTCCCCGAGCAGGTTCTGATCTGTGTTCGTGGACTTCAGTTCCTCAAGATGCTGAATCATAGTTTTCTTGCCTCTAGTGTCTGCCAGGATCCTGGTTGGTGGCCTTCCCCTTGCCTGGTATGGGTTGATTGCCCTCGCCATGTGCTGTCTCTGATATTTCTCCATTCATAGCATGGCACCCTTTCACTGGAGGCAGGTGTGTGATCTGATAGGAAATTACAACATGGGAACAGAGGAGAAGCGAGGAAGGATGTAGGCAGGCCTCCAAAGACTTGGTATGAAAGAAGGAAGTTTGCTTGTGTGTGAATCTTACATACACATCTGCTTGTGATGCATAAAATATCTCTGGAAAAAATATGCAAGAATCTGGTAACATTTGTTTAGTTCTAGGAATGAGTTTAACTCCAAAAAAGTGAGTCTGGGCTCTAGGGAAGATGCTTCTGGAAGAAGCTGGACTGAGGATGTTGGTTTGGTTTCTGTCCTTTCAACACAGATCCTGAGACTAAGACTAGGACACAGGTGGTTTATTTAGGAGGTGATCCTCAGAAGCACAAGTGAGGGAATAGAGAGTGAGACAGGGAAGAGAGAAAAGTTAACAAGGGCTATGTTCATGAGCAGGTTACTGCTATGGGCCCCTGGGGCTCCATCCTGCTGGAGCCCCTCTAAGGAGTCTCTGGGGGTGCCATCCCACTGTGGATTGAGGAGGTTGGGACATTTGTCCACTGACCTCCAAGCCCCCTTAGTATTCACACCCCCTGTTTGCACCACAACAAGTCCTGTGGTAGATGATGCAGGAGAAAGCAGCAGAGAAGACGAGTCTCCACATCTCCTGGAGGTTAGGATGGGCATGGATAGCATTTTCCCTGGGCAGGATCCACATACCTGCCGCAGTCCACACTTACGAGGAAACTGTCTGCTTCTACTGATGGTCTTATGGGCACAGTCCTCAGACCATACCATCTGACAGCCACGGGGACAGTAGGCAACACGAGCCCATGGAGACCAGCCTCATTTTGGAATAACAGAGGAAACATTATTACCCCCACTCCCTTTTCCAAGATAAAGAGGCTGAATCTCAGAGATCTCATGTAACTTGTCTTCAGACACTCAGCTCCTGCTAAAGAAAGACAAATTCTCAAACCTTCCAATATTTGGAGGCGTGACTGTTTGCCTTTTCCGTAGGCTGAGTGAGCCCAGGAAGGGAGTAGCAGTCACGATTTGGACGCTTCTTTGATATTAGTCCAACCCCCAGCTGGGGAGTGTCTGTGTTTATACTATGTGACCTCACCCTCCTGGCTCTGGCTGATTAGACCTGTTTGGATCAGGGGATGCAGTCCTTGACTGGGATAACTGAATCAGAGTCTCTTTGAGAAAAAGACAGCGAAAGTATAGTCATATGCCTGTGAGTGCTTGGTTTGGAAGGCCATCTGGAATCAGGGTCAGAGCTGAGAGTTGGCAACTCAAAGTTAAGTGGATGTATGTATACACAGTGGAATATTACTCAGCCAAAAGAATGAAAGGATGCCATTTGCAGTAACATGGATAGACCTGGAGATTATCATCCTAAGTGAAGTACTTCAGACAGAAAAAGACAAATCTCATGATATCACTTATATGTGGAACTGAAAAAAGTTTATACAAATGAATTTATTTATAAAACAGAAACATACAGATATAGAAAACAAACTTATGGTTATCAAAGGGGAAAGGTGGGAGGGAGGGATAAATTAGGAGCTGGGGTTAACATATGCATACTATGATATATAAAATAATCTACAAGGACCTCCTGTATAGCACAGGAAAGAGGATTCAATATTCTATAATAACCTATGTGGGAAAAGGATCTGAAAAACTATGGACATGTGTACATGTATAATTGAATTACTTTATACTTGAAACTAACACAACATTGTAAATCAACTATACTTCAATATAAATAAAAATTAAATTAAAAATTCAAAAAAAGAAACAAAGTTAAAAGAAAGTTAAAAAGCCACAAATTTCCTTAGGAATTCCTTCTATCAAAAGTGATGGAAAATTAAAGACAAATTAGCTTACATACAGAAAGGGAATTTACAGGTTCAGGCAACTGTAAACCCCAGGATAATGTAGGCATTAAGTGCTGTGTTACTTTGCCGACTAAGGTCCGTCTAGTCAAGGCTATGGTTTTTCCTGTGGTCATGTATGGATGTGAGAGTTGGACTGTGAAGAAGGCTGAGGGCCAAAGAATTGATGCTTTTGAACTGTGGTGTTGGAGAAGACTCTTGAGAGTCCCTTGGACTACAAGGAGATCCAACCAGTCCATTCTGAAGGAGATCAGCCCTGAGATTTCTTTGGCAGGAATGATGCTAAAGCTGAAACTCCAGTACTTTGGCCACCTCATGAGAAGAGTTGACTCATTGGAGAAGACTTTGATGCTGGGAGGGATTGGGGGCAGGAAGAGAGGGGGATGACCGAGGATGAGATGGCTGGATGGCATCACGGACTTGATGGACGTGAGTCTGAGTGAACTCTGGGAGTTGGTGATGGACAGGGAGGCCTGGCGTGCTGCAATTCATGGGGTCGCAAAGAGTCGGACAGGACTGAGCGACTGAACTGAACTGAACAAGTGCTGCGTGAGGGGCTCGAATGATGTCATATGACCTACTTCTTTCTTCATCACTGAGCTCTGTTCTACTCCACATGGAGGCTTTGCTCTAAAATAGGAATAATCTTGGCAGTTCTAAGACGACTCCTGCAACTCCAAAACCTACATCCACTACCTTGAAATCTCCTGGTAAAGATGGAGAGTGTCTTTCCAGGATGTTCCAGCAAAGCCTCATTGCATCCTGCTGACTCTGGTTGGACCATGAGAAGTCACTTCTGGGACCAGAGGGAAACTATTGAGATGAATGGATAATTAAAGCATGGCCACAAGCTGCATCCTGAGCTTTGGGCGAGGAGACCTTAACTGAATCATATGGAGTGACAAAAGGAAGGAGAGGGTCCCCAGATACTTGGAAGAAGAATGACTGGATGTTGGAGAATTCATTACAACCATTGCTAAATAACAGACAAGATAAGAGAGAGGGCAACAGAGAGAAAGGGCATCTTGGTCATACAGAGAGGGACAGAGAAAGACCAAAGGGAGGAAAAAGAGAAATCCTGGTAGCACCTCCCTTTCAAAGTCTCCTATCCTTTCCCAGAAATGCCATGTGGAAACACCTTTGTGTCATCACAATGAACTTTCCTTTCTTCTCTAGATGGATTTCTGTTTCTTATCACCACCAGCCCCAAACGCAGACAGAGAAATGGTCATTTACCCTGGCCACCTGGACAGATGGCTGGATTGACGCAACGGGGGGTGGGGGAGCCTCGTGTCTAGATGCACTTCAGCAGATGAATCATGAGTTCCCACCATTTCAGCATTAATTTCACGAACGGCGATTGTCTCCCCAGTTACTAAGCACTGTTAGTCCTAATTAACCAGTTTGCAGGCAATTTTTCAACCTATCAAGGAGTGAAATAAAATAATGAGCTCAGCTGAGAAGGACTGGAAAAGCAGTGAGTTCACTGGGGAAATGGTGTTTTATTACCAATTCCACTCAGGGTTAAGCTACAGAGTTTTTTTTTTTTTTTCCCCACTTTCCTTCTAATAGTACCTTTGAGTCAGGAAAATTGTGTCAGGATATTAAGATGAAAGATGCTTCTATGTTTTCCTTATAAACGAGCTCGATTTAATTCATGATTACACTCAGTTAATTTGGATGCCTTAATGATCCCTTTAGCAGGGAAAGGAATCTGATGAATGAGTCATGCCTGCCTTGTCCTATGGCGTTTCTAAGGGATTTATCTATTAGAAAACAAAATATTAAAAAATTATGTTGTTCTCTTTCCTGATGTGTTTTTAGACTTTGACATCCTCTCATTTTGATCATGGGAATCAACAGAAAGTTCCAGGAGAAGGAGATTGAGGGCAGAGGAGAAGGGGGTGACAGAGGTTGAGATGGTTGGATGACATCACCAAATTTTTTTGTTTTTGAGCAATCTCTGGGAGAGAGGGGGCTTCCCAGGTAGTACTAGTGGTAAAGAATCCGCCTGCCAATGCAGGAGACATAAGAGACCCTAGTTCGATCCCTGGGTCGGGAAGATCCCCTGGAGGAGGGCATGGTAACCCACTCCAGTAGTCTTGCCTGGAGAATCCCGTGGACAGAGGAGCCTGGCGGGCTATGGTCCACCGGGTTGCAAAGAGTCGGACATGACCTAGCGACTGAACAAAAAGGGAGCAAACTAATTTGTCAGTATCCATCCCAAAGTCCTAAGTCCTTCATGACCTGGTCTTCCTTGTGTTTCTCTGCTCCAGCGTTTCCACCCCTTGCCTGGACTCATACATCAGGTGCCCAGTAAGTGCCCACTGAAGGAAGAAGCGCCCCCTCCCCAGCTCAGCACTTCCCTTGTGCGCGCCATCCTGCTGGCCCCTAGGGGGAGCTGCTCCCCCCTTCAACACTTAGTCCAAGTCTGGAGCCGTCACTGTTTCTTGTTCCCTTGAGCAGAGCGGAGACAGGCTGACATTTCCACAAAGAGCATCACTGAAAATGCGTGAGGGGATTGGGAAGTAAACAAGGAAGATGCAAGAACACATAAAATGTTCATGTTTCTTTATGATCTGATCATCAGAATTCCAATCCAAGTGGCTGAGAGCTTTGCTAAGCTCAATTCTATCTGGCCTCTGCTGGCTGGACACGGTTCTGTCTGAGCCTTTCCCTTTCTCACCTCTGTGTGGCCAGAGCCAGCTGTTTGCCTTGCCAACGGACCCTTTGCCCTCTTCCTAGGGTTGTAATAAAAAGTCTCTCCCTTTAATGAGTTCCAGTGCTTTCCCCAAGTCAAGCATCTCTACTCATCTCTAAGACACTGTTGCTTTGGTTAAAGCAGTGAGGTTTTTGCACCAGCAACAACAGCATCACCAGGAAACTTGTTAGAAACGCATATTCCCAGACCCCACCCCACCTTCTGAAATAGTGACTTCATGGGTGAGTCTAGAAATTTATGATTCAACAAGCCCTCCAGGTGACTCTGAAGCGCACGCAGGTTTAAAAACCACTGGACCACAGAAGCCAGTCCAGACAGGATAAACTGAAGTGAAGAATCTGTTCTGCGAAGGTCATGGGTGCCAGCCATGGCTGCAGCTCTCCAAAGCCTGGAAAGAGGTGCTGCTTATTACGGACACCATAAGAATAACTCTGACTTTGAAAATATCAGGGAAAAACTCCAGGGGCCCTGCAGAAATCAAACCCAAACCCTGGGTCCCAATCCTAACTTCCTGGCTCCTATTTTATAATATAATTTTTAAAATGAAAATTGCTTATATTTGAGGTACACAGCATGGTGAATTTGATATACCTGTAGCTCAGATGATAAAGAATCCACATGCAATGTGGGAGACCTGGGTTTGATATCTGGGTTGGGAAGATCCCCTGGAGGAGGGCGTGGCAACTCACTCCAGCATTCTTGCTTGGAGAATTCCCACAGACAGAGGTGCTGGAGGGCTATAGTCCATGGGGTCAGAAAGAGCTGGACACGGCTGAAGAACTAAGTACACATATCTAGTGAAATGATTAATATAGTCAAACTAATTACAATATCATCTCCACATATAGTTAGCATTTTTGCCATGAGAGCATCTGAAATCTAGCAAATTTTCAGTATTAAATGCAATATTATTAACTGTAGTCATCATGCTGCAAGTTCACAGGTGGCGCTAGTTGTAAAGCCTCCACCTGCCAATGCAGGAGGCATTAGAGACATGGGTTCGGTCCCTGAGGCAGAAGATCCCCTGGAGGAGGAAGTGGCAGCCCACTCCAGGATTCTCGCCTGGAGAATCCCATGGGCAGAGGAGCCTGGTAGGCTACAGTCCATGGAATTGCAATAAGTTGGATATGACTGAAGCAATTTAGCACGTACATCATGGCTCAGCTGGTAAAGAATCCACCTGCAATGCGGGAGACCTGGGTTCAATACCTAGGTTGGGAAGATCCCCTGGAGAAGGGAAAGCCCAACCCACTCCAGCATTCTGGCCTGGAGAATTCCATGAACTGCGTCCATGGGGTCGCAAAGAGTTGGACACGACTGGGCGACTTTCACTTCACTTCATGCTGTACCGTAGACCCTACCTGGGCTTACTCATCCTATGTAGCTACAACTTTGAACCCTTTGATCAACATATGCCTTTTCCTTCTCCCTCTCCTGATAACCACTGTTCTGCTTTCTGCTTCCATGTATGGGACTTTCTTAGATTCCACAGCTAAGCGTGGTCATGCAGTTTGTTTTTCCTTCTACCTCTGACAATTTATTTAGCACAATCTCCAGGTTCATACCTGTTTCAAATGGTAGGATTTCCTTCTTCTTTAAAGCGGAATAATATTCTACTGTATGTGTTCTTTATTCATTCACTTGTTGATAGACACTTAGGTTGTTTCCTGAATCCTGGTTATTGTGAGTAATGGTGCAATGAACATGAGAGTACAGGCATTGCTTTGAGATACTGACTTCATTTCCTGTGAGTATAAACCCAGAGGAGCGATCGCTGGATCAGAGGATAGGTCTATTTTTAGCTTTTTGAGGAAACTTCACGCTGCTTTCCATAATGGCTGTACACGTTTACATCCCCACCAACAGTGCACAACTTTTCCCTGTTGCCACATCTTTGTCAACACCTGTGGTCACTTGTCTTCTTGATGATAGCCATTCTAACAGGTGTGCGAGGTGATAGCTCTCTGTGGTTTTGATTTGCATTTCTATGATGATTAATGGTGTCGAGCACCTTTTCCTATACCTATTGGCCATTTGTATGTCTTCTTTGGAAAAATGTCCATTCAGGTCCTCTGCCCACTTAAAAATCTGATGATCTGTTTGCTATTGATTTATCTGAGCTCCTTATATATTTTGGATACTAACCCCTCATCAGATATGTGGTTTGCAAGCATTTTCTCCCAAATTGTAGGCTGTCTTTTCATTTTGTTAATTGTCTTATGGCAGAGATCTCAAACTCCTGGATACTAGAATTATGAATTTGTACTGTCCATGTTCCATGTTGGGGCTTCCGTGGTGGGTCAGGTGGTATGAATCAGCCTGCAGTATAGGAGATCTGGGTTCAGTCTCTGGATTGGGAAGATCCCCTGGAGAAGGGAATGGCTACCTACTGTAGTATTCTTGTCTGGAGAATTTCATGGACAGAGGAGCCTGGCAGGCTACAGTCTGTGGGGTGGCAAAGAGCTGGACATGATGGAATGACTTTCACTTTTTTTCATGGCCCATATAGTGTTTCAAATCATTTAAAATTAGTTGCTTATTTTTTTTTAATTGGGATTTTTATATGAAAATTTGAATTTCTGGATTTTTCTGAAAAGCCAGAAAATCTGGCTTGCATCCTCCAGATTTGCCTCAATCCCTACCATTCTCTATTGTGTCCCCAACACTGAGGTTAACTGTCAGTCATCATTTATCCTTGTGCTTGTCCTGTTGTTTTACTTACTTTGCATTGTGGGGAATGCAAAAACTAAATCTGGGACCCATACTATTTTTATCAAAAGGGAGAAGATGTAGAGAGAAGAGGATCGAGGTGGGGGTTAAGAGAAGTGCAGGGTTAATTTAACAGGGTTAATTTCTTAAGGAAATGAAGAATAAACATAAATGTTTAATCTGAAAGCTAAACATAAGTTCCATCAAAAGAATGCAACTTAAGATGGCAACTAAATGCCAGAAAGTGAAGAGGAGCTAAAAAGCCTCTTGATGAAAGTGAAAGAGGAGAGTGAAAAAGTTGGCTTAAAGCTCAACATTCAGAAAACGAAGATCATGGCATCCGGTCTCATCACTTCATGGGAAATAGATGGGGAAACAGTGGAAACAGTGTCAGACTTTATTTTTTGGGGCTCCAAAATCACTGCAGATGGTGACTGAAGCCATGAAATTAAAAGATGCTTACTCCTTGGAAGAAAAGTTATGACCAATCTAGATAGCATATTCAAAAGCAGAGACATTACTTTGCCGACTGAGGTCCGTCTAGTCAAGGCTATGGTTTTTCCTGTGGTCATGTATGGATGTGAGAGCTGGACTGTGAATAAGGCTGAGCGCCAAAGAATTGATGCTTTTGAACTGTGGTGTTGGAGAAGACTCTTGAGAGTCCCTTGGACTGCAAGGAGATCCAACCAGTCCATTCTGAAGGAGATCAGCCCTGGGATTTCTTTGGAAGGAATGATGCTAAAGCTGAAACTCCAGTACTTTGGCCACCTCATGAGAAGAGTTGACTCATTGGAAAAGACCCTGATGCTGGGAGGGATTGGGGACAGGAGGAGAAGGGGACGACAGAGGATGAGATGGCTGGATGGCATCACGGACCTGATGGACATGAGTCTGAGTGAACTCCGGGAGTTGGTGATGGACAGGGAGGCTTGGCATGCTGCGATTCATGGGGTCGCAAAGAGTCAGACACAACTGAGCAACTGAACTGAACTGAACTGAAATATATATTATTCTAAATCATTCTTTACCACTTTGGCTAAATAATCATTTGCAATTGAAACTCCTGTATTATGATTATCAGTATATTATTAGTAGATCCCACTGTCTTGGAGTGAGTTTTCTTTTCTGATTCTGCAATTATGTTATCCTTTGCTCATGAATGACAGATCAAGCAATATATATCAGATTCTGAAAGTACACTTGAGAAAGGGTCTCTGCCATGCCCATCAGCAATGTGGATCAGAAATGGGTGGCCAAGATCTTGTGGGGCAGGTTAGCTAAGCTGTGAATGATGCCTTAACAAGGGGGCTCAGGAAGGCTTCATGGACCCTGGCACCAGCTGAACAGGTGTTCAGACCTCTAGGAATCCAAACTAGTGGGTGGTTAGAATTAGGAAACAGGCTTTGGAAAGAACTGATAAGCTGAACGTCATTAAAATTAAGTATTTCTGCCCTTTGAAAGATACTACTCTCAAAAGAATTAAAAGTCAAGCCACATACTAGAAAATTGTTTGCAGAAGACACCTGAGATATTAATCAAGCTACACAAAGAACTCTTAAAACACAACAACAAGAAAACAACCTGATTAAAGCGGACCAAAGTAATAGACTCTGCACTAAAAAAGATATACATATGGTGAATAAAATTATGAAAAGATATTCTACATCATATGTCATCAGAGAAGGTAGCATTAAAACAACAATGAAATACTACTATATACCTATTAGAAGAGTCAAAATCCCATACATTGACAACACCAAATGCTGGCAAGGATATGGAGCAACAGGAACCCTCTCTCACTGCTGGCGGGAATGCAAAATGGTGCTGCTGCTTTGGAAGACAATTGGTTTCTTACAAAACTAAACACATTCTTAGAATGTGATCCAGCAATTACACTCCTTGATATTTACCCAAATACTCCTTGGTGTTTATGTCCACACAAAAGTCTATGCAAGGATGTTTGTGGCAGCAAGATTAGGAAGAAATCAGATGCTGCCTAGTAGGTCAATGGATGAATAAAACTGTGGAACACCCAGACAGTAAAATATTCAGTTCAGTTCAGTTCAGTTACTCAGTCGTGTCCGACCCTTTGCGACCTCATGAGTCGCAGCACGCCAGGCCTCCCTGTCCATCACCAACTCCCGGAGTTCACCCAAACTCATGTCAGTACTAAAAAGAAATTAGCAATCGGTCCATGAAAAGACATAGAAGAAGCTTAAATACATGTTAATAAGTGAAAGAAGTCATGTTGAAAAGGCTACATACTGCATAATTCCAACAATATGACATTCTGAAAAAGGCAAACCGTGAAGACAAAAAGATCAGTGGTGGCCAGGATTGGGAAGGAAGGGATGAATAGGTGCAGCAGAGAGAATTTTTAGGGCAGTGTCCAGAATACAGTTTATTCTGTGTGATACCATGATGATGGATACATGTCATAATACATTTATACAAACCCATAAAATGTACAACATCACGTGTGAACTCTTATGTAAACTAGGGACTTTGAATGACAGTGATGTGTCAATGCAGGCTCATCAATTATATAAAAAAGAATTTACTACTCTGGTGGGGGATGTTGATAATAGAGAAGGCTATGCACATGTAAAGACAGAATATATATGGGAAATCTCTGTATGTTCTGCTAAATTTTTCTGTAAAATTAGAACTGCTCTAAAAAGAGTCACTTTAAAGAGAAAGTTCTGCAGCGGTTGACATACAAAGTCTGAGAGATCACTTTTAGTTGTCTACTATTGTGCGATAATCCACAACAAAACTCGGGGACTTTGGTGGGCCGTTCCTCTGCTGTTTTTGCCTGGTCTCGCTCATGTGACTGGATTCCAGTGCAGAGTTGGCTTGGCTTGAAGATGTAAGATGGCCCAGCTGGCATGCCTGGCAGTTAGTGCTGGCTGTTGGCCGAGGCATCTTGGTTCTCCTCCACATGGCCTCTTATCCTACAGGAGGCTAGACTAGCTTCCTGATACAGTGGTGTCAGTATCGCGTTCCAGGAGAATGAGCCCCAGTGCTCGAGCACTCATCAGACCTCTGCTTGCACCATGTTTGCACATGTCCTGTGCTGTTGCTGTGTAGTAATTCAGCCATGCCTGACTCTTTTTCGACCCCATGGACTGTAACCTGCCAGGTTCCCCTGTCCATGGGATTTCCCAGGCAAGAATACTAGAGTGGGTTGCCATTGACTTCTCCAGGGGATCTTCCCAACCCAGGGATTGAACCCATTTCTCTTGCCTTGGCAGACAGATTCTTTACCTCTGAGCCAACAGGGAAGACCCTGCATGCATCCTACAAGCCAAAGCAAATCATAGGGCCAAGCCCATAGTTGGTGGGGAGGGGAATACACAAGAGTGCATAATGGAATGGGTGATGCAATGGGACCTTTAGGCAAACCATCCAGGGCAGCATAGCAGTGAGCAGCTAACTCATCTGCAGCTAACTCTGCCAACTGGCCTCAAGACAATGCGCTTAACCCTCTGGTAGGGTGGCCCATAGATATATTCGTTTCTTTGTTCTTTTCAATTTTTATTTTTGATAGCTCTTGCTCAAAGTATTTACTTTAACTTTATATTGGAGCATACAGTCTATTGTATATATATACCACATCTTTGTTATCCATTCATCTGGTGATGGACATTTAGGTGGCTTCCATGTCCTTCCATGTTCTGCAGTGAACATGGGGTGCCTGTATCTCTTCAAACCGTGTTTTTCTCTGGATATATGCCCAGGAGTGAGATGGCTGGATGGCATCACCAACTCGATGGACATGAGTTTGAGTGAACTCGGGGAGTTGGTGATGGACAGGGAGGCCTAGCGTGCTGTGATTCATGGGGTCGACTGCGTGACTGAACCGAACTGAAGATTGCAGGGTCATAGGGTAGTTCTGTTTTTAGTTTCTTAAGAAACCTACATACTGTTCTCCACAGAGGCTGTCCCCATTTACATTCCTCCCTACAGGGTAGGAGGGTACCCTTTTCTCTATATTCTCTCCAGCATTTATTGTTTGTAGATTTTTTGATGATGGCCATTCTGACAGGTGTGAGGTAATATCTCATTGTCGTTTTGATTTGCATTTCTCTAACAATTAGTGATGTTGAACATCTTTTCATGTGCCTCTGGGCCATCTGCGTGTCTTCTGTGGAGAAATGTCTACTTCGGTCTATTGCCTATATTTTGGTTGGTTTGTTTATTTTTCTGATTTTGAGCTGCATGAGTTGTTTGTAAATTTTGGAAACCAATCCCTTGTCAGTCACACTGTTAGCAAATATTTTCTCCCATTCACATTGAAGTATAGTTGATTTATTAATATTATAAATATTTGTTTCAAGTATATGACATAGTGATTCAATATTTTTATAGATTATACTCCATTTAAAGCTATTACAAAATAACGGTTATAATTCCCTGTGCTGTATAATATATGCTTGTGGCTTATTTATTTTATACAGAGTGGTTGGTTCCTATCAGTCCCAAACCACTATTTTGCTCTCCTCCCTTTACTCTCCCCACTGGTCATCACCAGTTTGTTCTCTATATTTGAGTCTATTTCTGTTTTGTTACATAGATTTATTTATTTTGATTTTTAGATTGTACATGTCAGTGATAACATAGACATTTTGTCTTTGTCTGACTTATTTCGTTAAACATAATACCATCTAGGTTCTTGATAGATTTTGTTGATTTTGTTAGGGGCATTTTAAGGAGAAAACAGGTTTCTTGAAGCCAGACTTTTCTTGACTCTTGTGAGACTGCTGAAGCTCTCAAGGCAGGCATCTGTTTAGGAGGGAAGAGAGAAAATGGGTACCTGTGAGGGGTTACAAGCAGAAAGAGATTGGGAAGAAAAGTGAGAACTGTAGAATCCTTGAGCGCTGGAGGTCTGTGACTGGCTTCCTTTTAGCCCCCAGGGAGATTATAGGCCCCCCTGGGGATGGGGTGGGGATGACTACAGGGTACATTGACAGAAGCTGGACCCAGCATGGACACCACGCACGCTGGGCACATAGGTGAGCATGGTGGCCCTTGAAGGTTCAACACTGAGGTCCTGAACCCAGACACCTATATTTTCAGCTGAGCAAAGATTCCCTTGCCTGCTGTGGTCCAACTATCCCAGGGGAAACTCCCAAAAGTTTGCTTTGTGTGAGACCCCAAGGACATTTTCAAGATCCAACATGGGAAATAGGGAATCTAGTCAATTTCCCACCCGAAGCAAGTTGGAGGTCAGAAGTGAGACATCACTTGATTTAAAGGCAATCATGTTTATGAGAGCTCTTGCACACTTAAATTTTGGACTGCAATCCTTTTTCAGCCAGCACAATGAAAAATTATGGAAAATGTTTCTCTCTGAGTGTCAGCACCAAGACCTGCACCCCGGGCTCTTTCCCCTTCGCAGGTCCCCATCCACCGGGCACGGTTGTAGCCTGCTGGTCCCATGCCTGTGGCCTCCTTGCATTTCACTATCTCTGCTAATGCCTGTCGCCTTCCTCCTCACTCATCTTCACTGTGTTGGCTTTCATTTCATCCCACAGATCCCTTGCCAAGTGGACCGCTTGCTAAACACTGGCTGGAAAAAGAAAATAAGAGTAAAACAGAGGGTCAAGAGAGGGCTAAACTCTGGGGTTTGGATCCAGGGCTGGCCTCCTGTAGCTCAAGAGGGACCCTGAGTGACAGGAGCCCATCTGAGCCCGTGACTTGGCCGCACTGGCAGAGGAGTCCTTCCTGGGCCTGACTGCGCAGGGGTAGCTCATTTCTGCAGGACATTTCAGTGGTAATTCTTTTCTCTCTCTTTCTCTCTCTCTCTGTGTGCTCCATCACTAAGATGTGTTTGATTCTCCGTGACCCCACGGACTGTAGCCCACCAGGCTCCTCTGTCCATGGGATTCTCCAGGCAAGGATACTGGAGTGGGTTGCCTTTCCCTTCTCCAGGGGATCTTCCTGACACAGGGATTGAACCTGAGTCTGCTACATCTCCTGCATCGGCAAGAAGGAAATCAATGCTGAATATTCATTGGAAGGACTGATGTTGAAATTGAAGTTCTGATACTTCGGTCACCTTATGGGAAGAACCTACTCACTGGATAAGACCCTGATGCTGGGAAAGATTGAAGGCAAAAGGGAAAGGGAATGACAGAGGACGAGATGGTTAGACGGCATCACTGACTCAATGGACATGAGTTAGAGAAAACTCTGGGTGATAGTGAAGGTCAGGTAAATCTGGTGTACTGTATTCCATGGTGTTGCAGGGAGTCGGACATGACTTAGCAACTGAACAACAGCTAAAAGAATAAAACAAGAATTCAAATTTGAAAAGATTTAGATAGTTTTGGAGAAAAAAAAGAGTGGTACCTGTGACGGGGGTCCTAGGGGCTCAGTAATTTCCACGCTCATTTCTCAAGGGCTCAGCTGGTTGTAGAAGGATCAGGGGTTCAGAGGACCAGTTGACAGTGATGATCAGAGGAGATAAGCCCCCAGAACCTGGGTTGTAAGAAGTCCTCCCACCCTCGGAAGTAACTGCTGCCGACACAGAGGGGGGCCTCACTTCCTGAGCAGCCTCTAGCCCACCTGCCTTTTTAAAAAGTGATTCAATTCTGTCTCTTAAAGTTGGTGGCGTAAACTGATAATTAAGCAATTAAGCATCAAAAGGAGGCTTTAACAGCCCTGGCTCTTGTTTAGAAGACGGGGGAAGAAATTACAATGGAGAGAAAGGACGATTAATCAACATCTTCCTTTCAGAGGATGTGGGAGTCCCAGGGGGCCATACATACTCAGGCTGGTACAGGGCAGGTGTCTGGAGATCTCTGGCTTTGGTGATGTGAGTGAGTCCTGGCCAGGCCCTGCTTTTCCAAGGTCCTGACAACTCTCTGCCCCTGTCACTAGTGTGAAGATGGACTTCTCAGATTGAGATCTGAACAGTGGAGAGGGCCTCTGGGATATGCTAGAAACCATGGCACATCTTGCAGGCATGCCAGTTATCCTCAGGGTATTGAGATTACAGATGCTGAAACACATCAATCGACAAAGAATTTAAAACATCTTTTTTTTTTTTTTGCCTGAAGTAAACATATCTTTGTTAAAAACATTCTGTGCCAGGCACTTTTCCCAGCACTGGAAATACAGCAGGGCATGAAACAAACAAAATTCCTGACCGCATGGAGTTTATGTTCTAGTCAGAGGAGACAGGTAATAAACAGATAAATAACTCAGGCACCCAGGATGCCAGGTTGTGGTAAGCATAATGCAGAAAGATGGAGCAGGGGAAGGAGATAAGTGATGTGGTGTGTGTAATTTACAAAGGATGGTAAGGAGGAGATTGAAACAGTATGGAAATGAACCTCGTGAAGATTCTCATCCCACTGGAATTACTCAAGAAAAGTCCCTTCATCTCCGGTCTGATCTCCTGGACAGTCTAACTAGTTTTTCTGTTTTCACCTTTTCTTCTCATCTATCAATCCCATTCCAGCCCGAACAGCTATGACCCTTTCAGATCTGACTACCTGCTTTAAAAAATCTAAAGTAATTCCCATTCATCAGCAATGAGAGCTCAGATGCCCGCAGGCACAAGGCAAGGAGTGAAGAGAGCGGATGGAGTGGTGAGGTCGGGGCTGTGCCAATCTGAAGAACGGGAGACGGACCCAAAGGAGCCACTGCTCCTCAGTTCCAGGTAGTAACTGTGAACAAACATGGACCCAGTGTTGCCAGATTTTGAATTTTTAAGTGAGAATTGAAATCTTGATGGTGATGCAAAATCTCCATCCTTGCAAATGTTGGCTGTCAATTAAAGGAATTTTAAACACTAATGGGCCAACAAAACATGTCTACGGGGCCACCAGGTTGGAAGTTCTGATGTAGAATCCAATACCCCTGGCATCTCATCATCTGTACTTACTCACCTCCCCCCTACCCCAGCCTCTTTGCTTCAGCCCCCACCTCCCCAGACACACACAAAGCCTGTGTCTCAGTGACAGTAAAGACTCTTCCCTAGATCCATCAGCCTCTTTCGTGCCTTTGGGCTAGTTTTCACTCCATATAGAATGGCCAACTCTTATTCATGCTACCAAACCCCACTCAAAGTAATTGTCTTTGTGAATCCTTCCATTCCCCTCTGAGCATGCGTGTTAAGTCACTTTAGTTGTGTTTGACTCTCTGCTATTGAATGGACTGTAGCCCACCAGGCTCCTTTATCCATGGGATTCTCCAGGCAAGAATCCTGGAGTGGGTCGCCATGCCCTCCTCTAGGGGATCTTCCTGACCCAGGGATCAAACCCACATCTCTTATGTCTCTTGCATTGGCAGCTGAGTTCTTTACCACTAGCGTCACATGGGAAGCCCTCCATTATCCTCCAGATGGTCATAATTCCTCCTTCTTCAGAGCTTTCATAGCATTAGGCGTGTGTGTTTGGTGTTAGTTACAGCCAATACTTTGGCTACCTGATGCAAAGAACTGACTCCTTGGAAAAGATTCTAATGCTGGGAAAGGTTGAGGGCAGGAGGAGAAGGGGATGACAGAGGATGAGATGGTGGATGGCACCACAGACTTGATGGACGTGAGTTTGAGCAAGCTTCGGGAGTTGGTGATTGACAGGGAAACCTTGGTCTGTAGCCCACCAGGGTCCCCTGTTCATGGGAAGAATACTGGAGTGGATTGCCATGCCCTTCTCCAGGACATCTTCCCAACCCAGGGATGGAACCAGGATCTTCTGCATTGCAGGCAGATTCTTTACCATCTGAGCCACCTGGGTTGCCCTCTCTACTGTCTGTGACTCTCTTGAAGCAGGGACAGCATTTTGCATTTCTGTTTTGCAAGCCTCTCGCAGAGCATTGTAAGAAAAGTTGTTCAGTAGATGGGTGAGAGGGCAATAAAGTCTCAGGACCTTAGGCTGTGAACACAGACAGACCTCCAGTAAAATCTTAGTTCTACAATCCACATCTACTTTGCATGTGTGACTTTGCATGTGTGCTTAGTTTCTCAGACAGGTCCAGCTATTTGCAATCCCTTGGACTGTAGCCCACCAGACTCTTCTGTCCCACAGACAAGAATACTGGAGCAGGTTGCCATTTCCTGCTCCAAGGGATCTTTTTGACCCAGGGATCAAACCTGAGTCTCCTGTGTCTCCTGCATCGGTAGGAGGATTTTTTATCACTAGCACCACCTGGGAAGCCCCTTTATCTGATTTTGCTCACTGGTAAAATAGGTGGAATGATAAAAAGGGCTTATACCTGTAAAATGCTCTGATGTCTGGCACATAGTCAGTTCTCAATAAATGTTCCACAAGGTCAAAAGCAAGAGAAATCAATTTCTACCTGTGGATAGAGAAGAGTGGCTTTCAAAAACTTCCTCCTTTCCTCGAGTCCCCAGAAACCTGCCTTTAATAAAGACACATGTCCACTTTGCATGGAATCAGGGCCCATGTGTTAATTTCGTGGTGGAGCCCAAGATCCAGGAAGATGTAAGTCCAGCCAGTATTCTGGCCCCTCGCTCTCCTCTGACTTCATGGTCCTTGCCTTAGGCCCCTCCCTGGTTCCTGCCCAAGCACAGTATTCCAGTTAGCTTTGAACATTTTTGTTTTAAAATCTGAGATTGTTTGTTTCTACTGTGGCACTATTAATAAAAACACATAAACTTCTGAGTCTTAACAGTTCTAAACATGGATGGCAGTCTCTTATTTCATCCTCACAACAGTCCCCTGAAATAATTAGGGCTACTTTTCATTAAGAACCAGAGGCCCAGATAATGCTGTTGACATCCTCAGGACCGCATCATAGCAAGTCTCAAATGGCCTTTACCTCATCCCAATATCATTCATTTGACAAACACCGCTGGATACCTACTTTGTTCTGTGCAGAGAATACAGAGGAAATGGGTGAGGCAGCAATGTCTCTGTACAGAGAGTTTACATTCCACTGCCAGATCTGCTGGGTGGAGTTCTAACCCTTACCATTGGCATTACTGAACCAGCTGCGAATGCCTGGATTAATTTAATCAATGCTTCCTGAGCGCCATCAGGATGTGGTCAGAAGTTCAAGGTAAAGGTGTTGGCAGCGTTGGTTCCTTCTGGAGGCTCTGAGGGAGGATCCTATCCAGTCCTCTCTCCCCCAGCCTCCGGTGGCTGCTGGTGACCCTTGGCTTATAGACCCTTGGCTGATGACCCTTGGACCTCATTCTGGTCTCTGCTCCTGCCTTCACACTCTTCCTGTCTATGGGTCATCTCTCCATCTCTTATAAGGGCACGTGTAGGTGGGTTTAGGGCCCATCTTAACCCAGGAATACCTCATTTTGAGATCTATAGCTTAATTACATCTGCAAAGACCCTTTTCCTAAATCAGGTAAGTTTTCCAGGTTCCAGAGCAGTGTATCTTTTGGGTGGGGTGAGGTGTCATTTGGGCTTCCCTGGCGGCTCAGCTAATAAAGAATCTGCAATGCAGGAGACCTGGGTTGGATTCCTGGGTCAGGAAGATCCTCTGGAGAAAGGATAGGCTACCCATTCCAGTATTCTTGCAAAGAGAATCCCCACGGACAGAGGAGCCTGGTGGGCTACAGTCCATGGGATTGAAGAGTCAGACACGACTGAGTGACTAAGCACAGCACAGCATGGGGTGTCATTCAACCCACCAGCGGAAGTTTCACAGAAGGTCTAATTATCCAGGTTTGGAGGGAGGTACTTTTCTTTCCCAGGCTGTTGAAATTAAACATGGGAAGATGAAACCCTGTATTCCTGGCATGACAGGTCACAGCATAGCAGAGGGTGGGGATGGGGAGAAGCACCACCAGCTTGTGAACACAGAGCATCTCCAAATCTAAAGCCAGGCTTCCCTCCTGACAATGAACGCACCTGAGTGGTACCCTGGGATCAGTGGGGGCAGATGTTATTTTTTTTCACAATCATCAGGCTCTCTAAAGGAAAGAAGTGTGTGGGCCTGAGCCAGCCTTTGATGGCAGCATCTGGAAATCACCCTACTGAGAGATATTTTTATGAGCACACACAGCCTTGCTCCCTGCTAAAGGCAGCCTTGCTCCTGCGTCAGGTAAGTCACATGACCGTTTGAGTGAGACCAACAGCCTTCAGGAATTTCAAGTCAAACCCAGTGAATTCCAGATCCTGTCTCACCCTTCAGAAATCAGGTTGCACAGTGGCTAAGAACCCAGGCTTGCAGTCATCTGTAAGGCGGGCTTGGGCAGGTCACTTACTCCTTCTAAGCCACAGTCGCCTTGTGCAGAATGTCATGGGTTATAATAGCACCTATATTAACAGGACTGTGATCATACATAAATTAGTTATCAATGTATGTTTTTTTTTTTTAACTTTTTATTTTGTATTTTGTGCTTCATTGCTCAGTCGTCTCTGACTCTTTTGCCATTCCATGGACTGTAGCCCACCAGGTTCCTCTGTCCATGGGGATTCTCCAGACAAGAATACTGGAAGGGGTTGCCTTCCCCTCTTCCGGGTGATCTTCCCAACCCAAGGATTGAGCCCAGGTCTCCCGCATTGCAGGCAGATGCTTTACCGTCTGAGCCCTCAGGGAATCCCTGTATTGGGGTATAGCCAATGAACAAGGTTGTGGTAGTTTCAGGTCGAACAGTGAAGGGATTCAGCCATACATATCCATGTATCCATTCTCCCCCAAACTCCCCTCCCATCCAGGCTACCACATAACGCTGAGCAGAGTTCCCTGTGGTATACAATAGTCCCTGCTGCTCATCCACCTTAAATATTGCAGTGTGTACATTTCTTAGGACCACATCTGCCTGATAGTAAGAGTCAATGTATTTTAGCCACTTACTGTTTTTAATTCAAGAACAATAAATTTGGACTGAAACATAATTAACTTAGGGGGCCTCCTTGGTCGTCCAGTGTTTAAGGCTCTGCAGTTCCACCACCGGGGGTGCAGGTTTGATCCATGGTCAGGGAACTAAGATCGTACACACTTCACTGCACAGCCAAAAACATAAAAAAAAAAAAGAGAGAAATATATTGATTTACATTGCTGTGTTAGTTTCAGATGTACAACAAATGATTCAGTAGTATATATATATATATATATATATATAAAATATATAGATTATTTTTACATTCACTGTCATTATAGCTCATTACAAAATATTGAATATAGTTCCCTGTGCTATATACAGCAGATCCTTCTTGTTTATCTATTTTACATCCAGCGAAGTGTATATTTTAATCTCAACTCCTTATTTATTCCTCCCTCCCACCTTTCCCCTTTGGTAACCATGTTTTCTAACTCTGCCAATCTGTTTCTGTTCTGTAAATAAGTTCATTTGTATCCTGTTTTAAAGATTCTACATATGAGTGATACATATGGTATTTCTCTATCTGACTAGGTTCATTTAGGATGTTAATCTCTATGTCTATCCATGTTGCTGCAAATGGCATTATTTCATTCTTTTTTTACAATTCCCATTTTTGTATGAAGGACTTTTCCTTTTTATGACCCTGATAGAGTTCTCTGACAGCCATCCTGGAATGCAGAGCACATCTAGGCAGAAGTAAGTCTTGGGATGTTGGCATTAGTAAAGGATTCTGCTATCTGAATTATTCTCTCTGTTTTTCCAGGCAAAGTATCTTTATATAAGGATGCTGGTATAAGTTCTTCACTTTTAAAATAATGACTGCATTTTTAAAACTGTATCTGCTCATTATAAGTTATTCAAACCGTGCCAAAGTAGGAAGAAAGAAGTAAATCACCCCAAATCTTAATGTCTAAAAATAACTGTTGCCAACATAATGTGTCTATCATTCCAGACAGCTCTCTTGCTTATATTCAGAAAGACAGACAGACAGAAGGAGACACTGTAATAAATAGAATTGTAATATGCTTGCTATTTAAAGAGAAGTTTTTAAATTAAGCTTTCTTAAATGAAAGAGAAGAAAAAGCAATTTAAAACTGGGCATTTGCTAAAATTTAATTCTTCACCATAAATATTATTCCTTATAAGAGCCCTCTAAAGTTAAGAAAAAAACATTGACAGAAGTAGAAGTCAATATTTTTTAACTGCATGTTTTAATTTTGGATAATATGGGGTGACTGTCAATAAGAAGGATGAAGAAACACAAGCATGGATATATCCTACCCAAATGTCCCCAACCTTGTTGATTTTTGTTAATTATGTCTTTACTTTTACTTCACCACCATGGATTAATTTATGCTTTGTTCTGGAACAAAGTCTAGAATTAGTAATTAAATGAACTTAGTGCCCACAAGTTTGCTTGCCAAAATTCCTCTTCCCTAGTTATTTGTTTTGTCTTAACTGGCAAGATATCTATTATTACATCATTATTCTAGATGAGTTCAGGGGTGCTATAGTTTCTGATTTATTTCACTCTTGAAATAAACATTCCCAAAGAAGGTTTGTCCTGTTGCCTTCGTGCTGAGTATATGAAGGAATCTTCTAGAATTGTAGGTTCCTCTCCTCAGACCTACATGAACATTGCTCCATTTTCTTTCTGATATTTAATGATAGGATGGGAATGTCTGAAGCCACCTAGATTTTTCCTCCTGTTCAGGATTTGCTCTTTAGCTGAATAAAGTCTGGTAAGACGCAAGGATATGTCCTGGGATTGGTTTCTCTGTACCGATTCTTCCTGGAAGAGAATATGCACTTTTGTTCTGAAACAGAGCAGGACCACAGGGTCCTTTCCCCCCACCCTACACCATGTCCTCTGCCTGCCTTTTGTATGTGGAGATGCAAGTCAAAGAACAAGTTTAAAGTGAGAAATGAGAACATGAGGAAACAAAAGAAAACAATAAAAGGAGAGCAAGTAACAATAACAACAATCACTAAGTACAAGGGACTTCCCTGGTGGCTCAGCAGTTAAGAATCCATCTGCCAATGCAGGAGATGCAGATTTGATCCCTGGATCTGGAAGATCCCCTGGAGAAGGAAACGGCAACCCACTCCAGTATTCTTGCATGGACAGAGAAGCCTGGCAGGCTACAGTCCATGGCGTTGCAAAAGTCAGACCATGATTTAGCAACTAAGCAACAACAAGTCTTTAGCCTAGTCAAAGACCTTTAGTTCCTTCTCAAGGGCTATAGATACTCTTCTGAGCCATATCTTGTGAGCTGTCTTATATATTGAAACCTCCACCAGATGGAAGAAGTTAGCTACATGATGAGCAGACTGTCAGTTCAGTTCAGTTCAGCCGCTCAGTCGTGTCCGACTCTTTGCAGCCCCAGGCTGCAGCACACCAGGCCTCCCTGTCCATCACCAACTCCTGGAGCTTACTCAAACTCATGTCCATTGAGTCAGTGATGCCATCCAACCATCTTATCCTCTGTCATCCCCTTCTCCTCCTGCCTTCAATCTCTCCCAGCATCAGGGTCTTTTCAAATGAGTCAGTTCTTCGCATCAGGTGGCCAAAGTACTGGAGTTTCAGCTTCAGTATCAGTCCTTCCAATGAATATTCAGGACTGATTTCCTTTAGGATGGACTGGTTGGATCTCCTTGCAGACCAGACTGTACCCATGCCATAAGCTGCCATAATTCAAAGAACTGGCCTCAAAGACATGGAAAAAAACTGACCCTGGAACTGAAGACTCACTGTACCTAAAACAACCAAGATGATGCTGGTCAGGTCCCTGGTGACCAATCTGAAGGTGACTGTCAGAGCTGACGGTGCTGTTTATGCATGTAGCCCTCTCCCTCTGTCTATAAACACAACTTGCCCACTGATTGTGATTGCCAGTCGGCCTTTGGACAGAGATCTGCCCTTCCCCTGTGTCCCCTCTGGCCCCCGGGGGTTGCTGGCATCCAAAATAAAGCAAAATTTCCTTTCCATCTGTTTATTGGCTTTTGAGTAGTGAGCACCAGAACCCCTTCCCAACCGCGAACCCCATTCCCTACTTTCGGTAACAATTTTGCAGATTCAGCTTTTCCTTCTGATTTCAGGAAAATTTCCCTCTAATATGTTTGCATCTTTTCCTGTTGTATTTGTTGACTTTTGTGCTGCAGGGACGCCAGTGATCGTAACATTGGATGACTTTGCCTTCCTGATTTGCCTGCTTCCTGTCTGTGTGCTTAAACCACAGGTCTAATTTCTCTATTCTGACTGTAATTATGTCAAGACTTTTTTGGATCGAACCCAGGTCTCCTGCATTGCAGGCAGACACTTTAACCTCTGAGCCACCAGGGAAGCCTTTCCTATGTTAGTAAATCAATTTTCAGCTGCTTCTATTCTTTTCTTTGATGCTTCTAAATTACTAATTCGGCATGGATATTATTTGGTCTCCATTTGTGTTCTTAGCTCTGTGAACTTTCCAGACACTTCAATCTTTGAGAAAATCTTTTGGTCTTGGAAGTCCTGCTTTGCTGATGTCATGGTCTAGCGAGGTTCTTTGCCATGAAGCACTCTTGCAGCATTTTTTCCTTTTCCTTGAGGCATTTTCTTCCAGATAGCATCCCGCATCGCTGTTTTCCAGTTTGTGTTTCTTCCTTTTATCTCTCTGAGCTCACAGTATTGCATTGTTTTCCTACTTTTTCTTTGTTGTGTTCTTGTATCTACTTGCTCTGATAGAGGATGGCTGAATTTTCCTTTATTCTCTTTCCAGACTTCCTTGTTTGCCTTCTAAACCACAGTTTGAGGACTGGAGGTTTATGTTCCAGCTACTTCTCTAGCTTGAGGCCAGATGAGCTGGCAGGTGGAAGGCAAGTGGTGTGAGCACAGTCCCAGAACAACCAGACTGTTTCCTTCTCAGAGATTGTTGATTGTTCTGTGCCAGCGTCCACCCACTACCTGGGATGCACCTTGGGGGGATTTCCTCTGCCTTCAAGCTGTTTCTAGTTCAAAGCAGTGACGTGAGTGTTTGTCCCCATCAAAGGTATCTGCACGTGTTTGCTCATCTGCTTCACCCAGCTCTTTCTAGCAACCCACGTGACCAGCCTCGTGGTCAGAGGAGGAAAAGAGCTCCCCACCTCCATCACTCATCTCTTGATTGACCTCTGAGGATACATAGGATTCTGTTAACTCACTAGGACCACATCTGGGACATGGGGGTGGAGTGAGAGATTAGGAGACTTATTTACAAAAGAAAACTTTTCTTGGTGAAGCATTTCAAAGATTTTGGCACTATGTATTCTCCTTTCATTCATTCTTATTGCTACTATCAAAATTATTACTGATGACCTTTTTGGTTAGGGCTTCCCTGGTAGCTCAGCTGGTAAAGAATCCGGCTGCAACGCACGAGACCCTGGTTCAATTCCTGGGTCAGGAAGATCCCCTGGGGAAGGGAATGGCTATGTACACCAGAATTCTGGCCTGAAGAATTCCATAGACTGTATAGTCCATGGGGTAACAAAGAGTTGGACATGACTAAAATACTCTGGCCATCTGATGCTAAGAGCTGACTCATTTGAAAAGACCCTGATGCTGGGAAAGATTGAGGGCAAGAGGAGAAGGGGACGACAGAGGATGAGATGGTTGGATGGCATCACTGACTCAATGTACATGAGTTTGGGTAAATGCCGCAAGTTGGTGATGGACAGTTGGTCGCAAAGAGTCGGACGTGACTGAGTGACTGCAGCGAACTGAACTGAAGAGACTTTCACTCTCACCTTTTTGGTTATTCTTATTATTACTTGCTGATTTATTTAGTATTAGTGGATAGAGATTCTGTTAAAAAATTTTTTTCCTCTTACCCAGAAGATAATTAAGCACAGGGGATAAGGACTTTAATAAGGGCTTTATAAAAATGTTCCTTAAAAAGCTAAGAATGAACATGGCTTACTGTACAGTTAGCTTTGGTGCATACATGTTTATATAAACTTTTATGTTGTAAAGTACATGTGAAAAAGTGAAAGTGTTCCCACTGTTTGTGACCTCATGGACTGTAGCCTGCCATGCTCCTCTGTCTATAGAGTGCTCCAGACAAGAATACTGGAGTACATTCTCTTCTACAGGGACTGTTCCCAACCCAGGGATCGAACCTTGGTTGCCCATATTGCAGGCAGATTTTTTTGAGCCACCAGGGAAGCCTCAAAGTACATATGGTCTACAATAATTCTTGCTTCTCCTCCACTGTGGTTATTCTCTCCAGTTCCTTGCAAATTCTGAGTCAGTTTCTCCCCTTGGGCACCCAGCTCTTCTTCCTGAGAGAGGAGAGAGGGTGACTGTAAGCAGCATCTCTGCCTGGACTGGGGGTGGTGGTTTAGTCACTGAGACGTGTCTGACTCTTGTGACCCCGTGGACTGTAGCCTGCTAGGCTCCTCTGTCCATGGGATTCTCCAAGCAGGAATAACTAAAGTGGGTTGCCATTTCCTTCTCCAGGGGGTCTTCCCGATTCAGGAATAGAACCCAGGTCTCCTGTATTGTAGGCAGATTCTTTACCAACTGAGCTACGAGGGCTACCTGGACTCTAATATCAGCTCTACTCCCTCATGGTGAAACCCTTGGGAAATTATTAACTCCTCTGAGCTTTATCCTCCGCGAATTTCCCAGGTCTATTGTAAAGCTAGGTGAGTGAATATGCGTAAACTTAGGACAATATCTGGCACATAGTTGAGCTCCTACTATTTTCATAGCTTTGCAGCACTGTAAATGTGAGTGCTGATTGGCCAATGAGAATGATCTCTCAGCCAGCCTTTCTATCTTTGGTACAGGGTGCAATGCGGCAGGGGAGGGGGAAGTCACTGTCTTGCTTGGTGGAGCTTACTTCATCTCTGGGTGATGCCACCATGACTCCTGCACACACTTCCAACACATGCTCAGCGATGGTCATGCCGATTTGGGGGTCACCACTGTGAATGAAAACTGTTGTCTGCCATATCAGTAAACAAAGGATGGTGCAGCCATGAGCCATCACATGAGGCTTCCCTGATGAGGGAACTGAGGATGGAAATAGGATGCCTGCATTGAGCAGTCAGACCCTGCAGCCACCCCAACCCCTACAGTGTATCCTGAGGAGACTCAGGGCGAGTGCATAGGAGACTGGCTTGAGGGAAAGCTGAGATGCATATCAAAGGAATGATTTCAGTGAGCCCAGACTCGCATCTTCCCATAAATAAGAAAGTGCTATGTTCCTTAACTTGAGATATCTGGTCTGCTTTAATTAGTAGTAGTCTTTTGATGCTCTGACCACCTGGTCTTTGTTGCAGAAACTCCTGTGTATCCTAGCTCCCCTCCTTGTCTCTTCTGAGCAGTCCCTCAGAGCTCTCTGAGATGTTGTGTCTCAGGTTTAAGTCCTCCATCTTGTCTACCAAATAAAACGTAATTCTCAACTTCCGGCATTTATTTTTCAGCTGACATCATTCTTGAACCAGGTGCTTCCCAGGAGTCATGTGAAGGTTTGTGTGGGATGCGGTCCCTTCTCTGCTGTTCATGTTCTGCTTTTGTCTTAAGGTGATCCCTTTGTTCTGAACACTGAGTCAAGATGGTATGTGAATTAGCTTGACTGTACTAAATCACTTCACTATATAGATGTATATCAAATCATCACATTGTACATGCTAAATAGATAAAAATTCTTATATTTAATACATGGCATTTGAAACACAGGGGGAAAATATACTATATTAACCTCTTGCTTCATCTCATATAGGTTCTTTGAAGCTGCTGTGGGTCCAGAATGTGTTTTATCTCCATCTTCTCTACCTCTACTAATACGGTGACAGAGAGACCTCCCTGGAAGTCTCCTCCAGGCTGCTCCTGGGGAGGGCTGCCAGGGTGGCAAGCACATCATCAGCTCAGCTCAACCCAATCTGCGCTGTACCTTCACCTTGCTGCTGTGTACTTGGCAGTCTGTTCATCAAGTTGCATCTCAAAGTCTGGGCTCCTTCCCATTTTCCTAATCCTCCAGCTCCTAAGTTATACTGAAACACTGATGGATGGATTGGGACCATGGGCCTGTATTTCATGGGCCTTTCTCCCTTGAGCCCACTGTGATTTTGAGAAGTCTTTATCACCTTACCCACTGGTCACTCTGCCCACTGGGTTGACCCTTAATGGCTGTGAAGGATGTTATTGTGAAGCCAATATTTATCACCTAACCCCTCCCACCAAAGGTGATATCTACTTCTCACTACCTGGATGTGAGGCTTGGCCATGTGATGTCTTTGGCCAAAGGGATATTGCCTGGCATGACATAAACTGAGATCTTAGATGTACTTATAGGGTTTAGTTTCACTCTGGAGCCCCTGTGATAACCACAAGAAGAGCGTGCACTGAATAGTCACTGCCCTTTCAACCTGGTCCCAAGAACATGAAGCAGATTTGAATCCAACCTATAGCCTGGAAGCAAGGCCAGTCAATCTGTAACCTGACAGAGTCATTTGAGATATCACTGGTCTCCAGAAGCCATAAACATGAGAAAACCTACTTGTGGTTGGAAGATACGGAATTTTGAAGTGGTTTGTTGTGTGGCACTATTGTGTCATTAGCTGACTGACACATGGGCTACAATGCTAACATTAAGCTTTGTTTCCCAGGCCCTGTCTATATTAAGAACAGCATTATGGACTACCTTTCCCAGCCCCAGTCTCAATCCCATTTCTCTCCACCAACACATGTGCCCAGTGTCCCAGCTTGTCCTGCACCCATTCCCACCTGATGTGTATAACTCAGCCAGTACATTCAGTGGCCAAAAAATACACAAGTACTGAAATTCCAAGAAGTACTCAAACGTTCTGCAACACAAAGATGTAAAAACAAAGTGAAAGTTCAGGCAGGAACCCTCAGACAGAAGACACAGAAAAAAGGTTTTAGTTGAAAAGCCTGGAAGGCTGCTTATGTAATATTCTCATGCCTTTTGTAGGTAGAGGTATAATTATTTCATTATGTTTTCCTGTGAAGTGTGAAAACTCTCTTTACCAATCCTCTTAAATTAGTTAAATATAATATTCAGCTAGACAGGAGACAGAGCAATGTTAATTGAAAGTAGAGAAGTGTTTATAGGTTGATATGGTGCAGCCAACTGTGACTAAAATTAATGTTTGGGGGTTCCTGCAACTGTCTGATACCCTCCAGTTTGTTCTATATTTCCAGTAGCAGCTCCTGGCACCCAGAGAGCCTTGCTCAATGTATCACAATTCCAGCACGCCTTTAAGAAGATTTCTTTGAATTGGGTCAAAGAAGAACTGATTTTAATTACATTCCATTTGTAAGTTTTTGCTTGATGGACAATGGGGGAATTTTCTTAAATTTGTCTTATTCTGGATAGATTGTTGGTAAAATCATCACTGAAGCTTGTCCCTGGTCTTACCTTGGAGTCCATCAAGGCTGGGGTTGCTCTGTCATATACCAGACCACAGTTAGAGTCTTGGAGGTTCTATTAATAATGGTGTGGACATTGCAGGGTATTAAGAGACAAAGATTTGTCTCTTAGCCAAAGGGCTTAATTCTACCTTTACCCCTTTTTCGAATGCAGGATCAGGTTATTTCTGCAGTGCTCCTATTTGGAGGTGGGTTCTGCAACCATCTGATCAGTCTAGGATTCTATCATTTACTTGGTCAATGGAGCAAAGATCAGGAGAGTAACCCAAGGCCTCCCGGATGAGCCTGTCTGACTGAGCATGACCAATGACCCTACCTAAAGAATGAGATGGCATATTTTTCATAAAATATTTGTGTGTTTATTTGGCCGCACTGGGTTTTGGTTATATCATGTGGGATCTTCCGTTGTAGCACACGGGCTCTCTAGGTATGGCACACACGATCCAGAGGGCATGGACTCAGAAGTTGTATGCAGGCTTAGCTGCTCCGTGGCATATGGGATCTTAGTTCTCCAACCAGAAATCAAACCCTTGTCCCCTGCATTGCAAAGTGGATTCTTGACCACTGGCCCACCAGGGAAGTCCCTGAGCTGGCATAATTTAATCCCTTTTTAAACTTCCTTTGGGTCAGAAATTGCAGGAACATGCTGGCATTCAATAACATCTTTCTTTATTTGGAACACCTACAGTATGTTTGTAAGTATTCTTTTATGAAACAGTCTGGCAACTTTGGTTTAAACAAAAAATAAATAAATAACTTTTAACAAGAAATGGGAAGATGATTGAATTTCCCTCCCTTTGTTCGATTTTCAGCCTGTATTTGGGAAGGGAAACAGTTATTAGTATAGCTTGCTTAGGAACAATAGGAAATAATAATAATTGCTAGTACCATTTATTTCCCAAAAGGAAGAATACTGTTACACAGTGATTTCCTGGGTCTGAAGCTGACATGGGATATTTTCCCCAAAGACATTGTGACCACACCTCTTTAGCTTTTCAATGACCATGGTTTTACACTTGGATCAAGATTAAACTTCCCTCTGGGTCTGCCTTGGACATGCTGATGTGGGTTTCACAGAAACGTTGAACTTCATGACATCTCTTTGGCCAAACACCTGCTTTTGAAGGTTTTCCATGCTGTAATGGTTTTCAGGGATTCACTTGTGGCTCCATTTAATTTCATGGAGGAGTTTGTTTCTTCATAAAGAGATGTCTTCTTACAAAGTCTTCTTTCATCACCCAACCTAAAATATATAGCCCCTGTCCTGCCACTCTTGATCACATTGCCCTATTTTACTAATTTCATAATTGTATACACCTGTGGCTCTTATTCAACTACTCATTTTATTGTTTTGGCTTCACTGTAATGTAAAAACTATGGGGTGAGAGTTCTTTCTGTCTTATTCATTGCTTTCTCCCTAGTACCTGGAAGGGTACTGGCACATTTTGCTGTTGTTCAGTCGCTAAGTTGTATCCAACTCTTTGCAACCCCATGGACTGCATCGTGCTGGGCTTCCCTGTCCTCCACTACCTCCTGGAGTTTGCTCGGACTCATGTCCATTGAGTCAATGTTGCCATCCAACCACTTCATTCTCTGTCACCCACTTCTCCTCTTGCCCTTTGTTGAAATAAAGAATTGATGGCTGAGTGAACTCAGGTTCCTCTCATTTGGACCGTTTCCAAATTATCTCTTTTGTCTATGCCAAACACCTGTTTCTCTCAACCTCCCATGGTTTACAGCTCTTCTTCACTTTGGTTGTAACTTTCAATAAGACCCAGTGTTGTCAATGCTCCATTTTAGAATGTACACCAGGAACCAGCATACATATTTCAGGACTAGCCTGATGAGGATGATCTGATAGTTGGCTGAGAGATTCTGACTGGGGAACTGAGATAGAAGAAAGAAGAATTTCCGTAAGAAAAAAGTTGGGGGCAAACATAAATTCTAGCAAGTCCTTGAAATGAAAGCCAATGAAGGATGGACTCAGGCAGTAGATACTTTGGACAGTCCATAGGTGCAAGGACCATGCTAAGATATCCACATCTGGGGCAGTGAGGTGTCCACAACAGGCTCTGGGACAGTGACCGAAAGGAGGTGAAGTTCAGACTGTCATAGAGCCTATGAATGGACTACAGGGCTCCCTGTCTATAATTAATTTAGGAGCAAATCTCCATTTTGTAATGAGAAAAGTATAGGGATTCTTATTATCCATAAACCAGTCTCAAAGCTGTATTAAAACCTCAGTCCTCACACTAGTTTCTCTTGATTCAAGAGTCTTTGATTCACTCTCCTTTGGAAAACCCACTTCACATGAGCAAATGGATCAGGCTGGATTTGTTTGGAGAAACAAGGAGTGTTAGTCTCCTAGCACTCTAGTCTATATGGACAGGCCTGATCCTCTCTTCACCTTTCTGTCCCTCCTAGGGTGTCTGGTAGGGGGTGACCTAGGCCTGACCTCAGTCAGTCACTCACCCAGGACTCTTGGGTGCTGCCTTGTGGGCAGGGGTCAGGCTGGCTCTGCTCCAGTTCTCAAGCTGAGCAGCCATTTATAAAGATCTGCTCCACATTTCAGCCAACACGTCCCCAGTTTCACCCTTGAGTTCTTTCAAAACACTTGGGTGGATGCCATCCAGGCATGTGATTTATCTCTGTCTAGTTGGTGCCTTTCTTCAGGTTAGATCGAGTGCCTCAAATCCATCTGCCCCGGGAGATCTCGAGGCAGGGTATGTCTCTAACACCTTCCTTTTGTTCTTCTTATGCAATTTCAGGTAATCTTGAGGTCACCAATGAGTGAAAGTTTGCAACAACAAAATCAAAAATTCCCCTATCATCAGCTTCTTGTCCTTCCATATTCAGAGCATGTCCTAGATCTTTTAAAGGCTTCCTCACATTATCCTTTGAGCTACCTAATGCTGGGTAGGATCTTGGCTGATGCCCTGATATGAAAGAAGAGGCCTTTTCCTTTTCACGACCTCATCTCTGGGTCTGTGGATTCATTGGTGGTGGTGGTGGTGGGAATCTCTAAAATCCTTTAAAAACTGTCTCTAAGCTCCAAGATTCTAGGTCCTATTCCTAAAGTATTGCTCCCAAATTCTGCCTCCATTTGGACATAGACTTGTGATAAACCTGGAGTGCTGAGAAGGATCTTAGAGAGAGGGGAAAACCCAAATCTCAAACAGACATAGGAGTTGGGAGCTTGATATCATTCAATAAAAGAATTTGTTCTGTGGGCTGGTGGGCTACAAAGCAAATTAGGGGAATGATAAATCTCTGTTCTTGAAATTTCATTATTAGCTTCTGGGATGAATATTATGGTAATGACCCTGGTCAAGGGGCAGGGAGAATATTACTTAGACTTTAGGATTTCGCATGCTAATTGCTTTTGTGGGTATCTGTCTGTGTCTGCATGTTAAGCATTTGAAACAGCCCTGAAGATCCCATGTGTAGTCTACATGGACCTACAAAATCTGTGCCCAACCGTCATTTCCAGGTTTATCTTCCCCCACTTCACCCTCTCACCCTTTAGCCCTTGCTTTCTGAGGAGATGCAGACGTTCCAGGAACGTCCAAGAGCCATTCAGGTCTCCCCAGGCATGCACTTCCCCTTCCTTATCTACTCTACCCTGAAGACTTCCACTTACTTGCTGGGTCCAGCTCTGTGAAGGCTCAGCATATCTCCCTTTCTATATGTTTCCTTAGTTCTTAGCAAGGCCATCTCATGTGTTATGTAGTGTGTTAGCTTATAATGACCTATTAAATCTAATTGTAACTCTACAAGGGCATTCTGGTCCTAGAGATTTTGAGGTTAAGCAACGAAGGGTCAGGGCTTCCCCGGTGGCTCAGTAGTGGAGAACTCTCCAGCCAATGCAGGAGAAAATAGCTTGATCCCTGGGTTGGGAAGATCCCCATGTTGGGAAAATCCCCTGGAGAAGGACATGGCAACCCACTCCAGTATTCTTACCTGGGAAATCCTATGGACATAGGAGAATGGTGGGCTACAGTCCATGGGGTCATAAAAGAGTCAGATATGACTTAGCAACTAAATAACAACAAAAAGGGGTTATTTCCCTTATGAGCTGATGGGTTTTGGTTTCTCACTTGTCAAGAACCTCAGCCTCTGCCAGCTGCAGCCCCCAACACCTTCTCCTACAGGCTTGGCCCTGCATATTTCCTGAGACAATCTGACCAGGCAAGGGGGTCCATCTGGAGGCAGGCCACTAGATGGAGTCTTGCTACCATAGAGCTGCTTCTCTGGGAGCCCAGAGCCTCTGTGTGCCCAGGCTCACTGCCCCTGTCTACCTCTGGGCTTGCATGTCTTTCTCCCTTCTGGCTTTCTGTCTTGTCTGCTAGAAGGAGCCGTAACTCCCTTAAGACTTCAGCCCCAGGCCTATTCCCCAAACCCTGTCTGGAGTCCACCTGAGAAACAATTACCCCAAATCACGTTCCCTCTGCCCTCCTGACTTTGTACATCCCTTGGGCCTGGCCTCATTTCCCCTGCACTGGCAGCCTTGGATGCCTGCATGTCTAAGCCAAGTTCTGCTGCCTGGAAACAGTCTGGATACCCAGACTCGGTATCCAGGGAACCCAAAGGATGCAACGGGAAGTTGCTGCAAGAATGAGTGTGCAAGCCAAGAAGACCAGAGGTCAAGACCCAATGCATTATCTACTAGGTCTGTGACCTTAGGAAAGTTCTCTGAGCCTCAATGTTCTCATGTGGAGAATGGGGACACTACACAGATTTGAGGTAAGGATTAAATGATACAAAATTCTTGGTATAGTGTCAGTGTTGAGTAAGAAGTCAAAATAGGAAGATGCTGCTGCCCATGTCAGTGCTGGCCAGTCTCCTTCGGCCATTGCTCCCCTGTGGCTCAGTGGTAAAGACTCCTCCTGCAGTGCAGGAGACACAAGAGACGTGGGTTTGATCCCTGGTCGGGAAGATTCCCTGGAGGAGGACGTGACAATGCACTCCAGTATTCTTGCCTGGAGAATTCCATGGAGAGAGGAGCCTGGGGGACTACAGTCCATAGAGTCACAAAGAGTTGGGCACAACTGAAGGGACTGAGTGCACACCCACTGGGATCTTAGCCTTGTTGGTTTGCCCATTTCTCTCCTCTTTTCTGATGCTCATCTCCTCCCTTGATCATTATTGCTGACTCAGAGGATGCTGGCAATCCCACTGACCCCAGGCCCATTGTAGCCTGTGGTCCCCTAGGCAGACCCTGCCCCTGGAACAGGGCAAGCAGACCCACTTGTGGGCTGTGACCCCATGGTGTCTGGCAAGTGGAGATGCTAGAATCTGACCACAGTACCAGTACATTTGTACTTCCTTGTGTCTCCAATGCTTCTTCTTGGGCTTGCGATGGGGAAAATTCAAGGTCAGAACAAACAAACACATGAAATCAATTTCACCTGGGGAGCTAGCTCCTTTACAGAGCGGCTGTCTGATACTCATCTCCTTCGCCGTGGTTCAGCTTAAGGGTGGCGCTTCAGGGAAGGCTGCTCCCAGGATCTTTTCAGAGAAAACACAAAACAAAACAGACCTCGGGAGCCCATGTGTATGTGTGTGTATGTGTGTGCATGTGTGTGTGTGCGCGTGTGTGTGTGGTGTGCGGGGGAGGTCTTTTATGCTTTCTCTTTCTCCCCTCTTGTTGTCAGGCTCTTCTCTCAGTGTTTTTTCCTTTTGCTCTTCTCCTCTTTTCTGATTTTTTAAAGCCTGTCTGTGTCTCCATTTCTCTCTGTCCTCTTATTTCTGTTTTCTCCCCACCCAATTTTTCTCTCCTCTCCCCAGATCTCACTGTTCTCCCTTCTCTTCTCTCCTCTTTCATCCTTAATCTCTCTCCTGCCCTGCTCTCCCTGTTTCCCTCTTTTTCCTCACTGCCCCTCCCTGTCTCTATAGGATAGTAGTGGCTTCCCATTGTTGCTGATGTTGTTGTTCAGTCATTAAGTCATGTCCGACTCTTTGTAATCCCATGAACTGCAACATGCCAGACTTCCCTGTCCTTCACTATCTCCCAGAGTTTGCTCAAACTCATGTCCATTGAGTCAATGACGCCATCCAACCATCTCATCCTCTGTTGCCTGCTTCTCCTCTTGCCCTTAATCTTTCCCAGCATCAGGGTCTTTTCCAATGAGTCAGCTCTTTGTATCAGGTGGCCAAAATATTGGAACTTCAGCTTTAGCATCAGTCCCTCCAATGAATACTCAGGGTTGATTTCCTTTAGGATTGACTGATTTGATCTCCTTACTATCCAAGGGCCTCTCAAGAGTCTTCTTCAGCACCAAAATTCTAAAGCATAAATGAGACAATTCTAATTAGGTTTTCTCCTCCCTCAAAATTCAGGAGCCCCTGGCTTTCCTCTAAGGTTGGGTGTTAACTGGCCTGCTTTATCTGCAGTGGACCTGAACGAATATCCTGCTTCCTTCTCATGCTACCAAGCCAGGACCTGCATTAGCCTCTGTCTCCATACCTGTAAAATGGAGCCAATAATAGTCCTACCTTAGGGTATTTCAAAAATGAGAATTCCATGAAATAATGTGTACATTCTCAGAACAGCACCTGACAACTGGTAGGTACTTAAAGTTTTTGCAGGGTGAATGAATGAATAAATGAATGGCAGAGTTCACACAGCACCAGAAACACGGTAAGGGCCCTATGAATCATTAGTATCAGCTGAGGGCTTTCCAGGTGGTGCTAGTGGTAAAGAACCTGCCTGCCAGTGCAGGGGACACCAGAGACCCAGGTTTGATCCCTGGGTCAGAAAGATTCCCTGGAGTAGGAAATGGCAAACCACTCCAGTACTCTCGCCTGGAGAATCCCATGGATAGAAGAGCCTGGTAGGCTACAGTCCATAGAGTCAAAAAGAGTCAGACATGACTGAGGCAACTTAGCACTCAGGCAAGGGAGACTCAGATGAGATGATTTGTTGCCATACTTGATGGGGCTGGGCAAAGGCGGAAGTGGGGTTGGGGCTGGGGTGCAGACCCCTGAATGCTTTGTGGTCATGGCGGAGGCAGGGGGCAGGTAGTCATGTGTTTCTGCTTCTGTGATCTTGGTCACACACCAACGGTCACTTCATGGCAGCCTGTATGGATGAGGAGCGAAACTGACACCAGAGACCAGAGATGAGCATACTGTGGTTTTCCTCTTCTTTTGCCCTGCCCCCTGAGATTGAAGCAAACTTTTGCTCTAAGCAAGAGGTAAGACTGTCCAGACTTTGAGATCCATTGAATTTTTTAAATGAGTCAATTCACCTCTGGGACCTTAATGTGCTCATCTGCGAGATGGGATTATGTGTCACGACTCCCCTTCCAGGAAATCCTGTTAAAATGGCAATGTGTTAGCATGTAATATCTGCCCATGGCACCTGGACTCTGATGTTGCTTAATTTTTAATTGTAGATTTTTCTGTTTCACTGGTTCAATCTCTCTATAGGTTTAGGGGAAGAGGGCAAAATGAAGAGAGTCAGTTAAAGCCTTAAGGAAGGACGTTTTCTTAGAGACATTCATAGCCAAGGGTTTCCATCAAAATCAAACATGATTTGAAAGTTAAAAAAATACACACACACACACATTTGGGCTTCCCTGGTAGCTCAGATGGTAAATAATATGCCTGCAATGCAATAGAGCCTGGTTTGATTCCTGGGGTCAGGAAGTTCCCCTGGAGATGGGATAGGCTACCCATGCCACTATTCTTTGGTTTCCCTGGTGGCTCAGATGGTAAAGAATTTCCTATAATATGGGAAACCCATTCGAACCCTGGGTTGGGAAGATCCCCTCGTGGAGAGCATGGCAACCCATTCCAGTATTCTTGCCTCGAGAATCCCCATGGACAGAGGAGCCTGGCGGGCTACAATCTATGGGGTTGCAAAGAAAAGAGTCAGACACGACTGAGTGACTAGCACAAGCACATATACACATTCACTATATGTGATGTAATATATATGTATATTATATATGTAGGGGTCTGTTTTCATTACATTTTGAAATTTTATTTTACTTAGGAGCTAAAATTCTCCTTTGAGAGTGAATCTCTGTGTTTCCAAAAGCTGACATCCTCTGTTGGAAGCAGAAGAAAGCCCAGGGGCACTTTCTAAAGATACCAGCCCAACCTAACAACAGCCCTCCACAAGGGATTGAGGCATAAAGAGAGAAATCAATTTCACATTGAGACCTGACACCAAACACACAGGTGTTCGAACTGAGTCCTTCTCTGAAATGGCGTTGACCGGAAGCTTCTTAGGAGTAAAATCTCGTTCTAGCCCTGCCCTTTCCTTGACCTGGTAAAAGAAATCAAAGGGAATGTCGGTTCCCCACTTGGAGCACTCATCACTATTGTTTGGGGTTTGGCTTGAGGTCTCTCATATTAAAAGGGTGAAAGCTGACCACTCATGGCTGGAGTGGATGAAAGGCTAGCTGACTGAATGCTCAGCAGTTTTCCTGTCTCTTTCTTGGACCACTTATCTCTTTCTCCATGCTTTCTGTGGGTCTCCAGCCCTGGATGCTTTTGGAAAATGCTCATGACCAGTTCCCACCACTTGACTCATATCTTTGGGGATGAGTCCTAGGTTTTGTCATTTACAGAAATCTCCTTGGGGAGAATGGATACATGTCTATGTATGGCTGAGTGTCTTTGCTGTTCATCTGAAACTACCACAACATTGTTAATTGGCTATACCCCAATACAAAATAAAAAGTTAAAGCTTGAAGAAAAAAAAAAATCTCCCCAGATGACAGTAACGTCAAGAACTGCTGATTTAAAAAGAGCCTTAATTCTAAGTCTTAATTCACCCTTGCCAGGCCTAACCCCAAAGCTAACAGAACCCTAATGCTCCCCACCCCTAGGGCCCTCTGGCTCCTACATCCTGCCCCTCGTTCCTTCTTCTCCATCACCTTCTCCTGTCCTCACACTGCTCCACTGACCATCTGCTCCCTCCTTCTCTGCTCACAGGGCTGGTCAACTTCAGATTAAATCATTGATCCTTGGCCTTCTTTTCCCTGCAACACATTCGACAGGACTTTCTCATCCGTCCAGTCTGCCTCCACAGTGGTCCCACCATGATTAGATTTTGATAAAACACGTCCTTTATTTTGTAATTAAGGAAAAGCATGGCTCTGTAAATAATATGAAATCACTGGGCTTCTGAAGGATGTCAGTTCTGACCTGAATAACTGATTCCTTTGTCCACAGACAATTCCTGGTGTCCCTCATATCAGGGACTTAACCTGGTGGCTCAGATGGTAAGGAGTCTGCCTGCAATGTAGGAGACTTGGGTTCGATCCCTGGGTTGGGAACATCCCCTGGAGAAGGAATTGGCAACCCACTCCAGTATTCTTGCCTGGAGAATTCCATGGACAGAGGAGACCTGCAGGCTACAGTTCATGGGGTCGCAAAGAGTCGGACATGACAGAGAAACTTCACTTTCACTCTCTCAGCTACATCACTTTGCCGTCAAAGGTCCATATAGTTAAAGCTTTGGGTTTTCCAGTAATTGTGTATGGATGTGAGAGTTGGACCATAAAGAGAGTTAGACTGAGCACCGAAGAATTCGTGCATTTGAACTATGATGCTGGAGAAGACTCTTGAGGGTAACTTCGACAGCAATGAGATTGCAGTCCATCCTAAAGGAAATCAACCCTGAATATTCATTGGAATGACTGATGCTGAAGCTGAATCTCCAATACTTTGGCCACTCGAATAGAAGAATCGATTCACTGGAAAAGACCCTGATGCTGGGAAAGATTAAGGGCAGGAGGAGAAGGGGATGACAGAGGATGAGATGATTGGATGGCATCACCGACTCAATGCACATGAGTTTGAGCAAGCTCTGGGAGATAGTGAAGGACAGGGAAGCCTGCCGTGCTGCAGTCCATGGGGTTGCAAAGAATAGTACATGACTGAGTGGCTGAAAAACAACAGTAACTCCCCTTGGCCAAGCCCCTCCCCTGTAAGAATGGTCTTCACGATGTGTGCCCCTATTTTAAGGTTAACTCAAATTTGTTTAAGCTTATTTATTTTTGCAAAAAAGAGAAGGAGGTAAATAATTCACAAACTTGGATGCTTAGAGAGCCTGGGAACAGATGGTGTAGATTTCAGTCTGAGTCCGAACACTTCACAACCAAGAGTTCAAGGGCAGGGGAAGGCTCCTGTCCCAGTTCATCAGTCAGGAAGAGTGATTTTAACCTTCATCCATTTTTTTTTGGTTCTCTTCAGACCCTCAAAGAATTGAATGATGCCCACCCACACAGGGCAGGGCCTCCTGACTTAGTCAGTTCACCAATTCAAATGTTAATCTTCTCCAGAAACACCCTCCCAGACTTACCAAGAAATAATGTTTAACCATCTGGGGATCCCTTATGTTGACCCATAAAATTAACCTTCATGTGTGCATGCTCGGTTGCTTCGGTCATGTCCAACTCTTTGCAACACTGTGAACTCTAGCCCACCAGGCTTCTCTGTCTGTGAGATTCTCCAGGCAGGAATACTGAAGTGGGTTGCCATGCCCTCCTCCAGGGGATCTTTCCAACCCAGGGATCAAAGCCAAGTCTCCTGTGTCTCCTGTATTGCAGGCAGATTCCTTGCTGCTGAGCCACTGGGGAAGTCTAAAATTAATCTTCGCCGCAGCTTCAACTTGAATGTGCATAGGAGTCATCTGTTGAAACGCGGGTTCTGAGTCAGGAGGCCTGGGGCAGGGCCAAGGGTCTACATTTCTAACAATGTAGAAATGCCCAGGTGAGGTTGATACTGCTGGTTGCAAGTCACACTTCGGACAGTCAGTTTAGAACACTGGTCTTAGCCAACATGGACTGCTTGCATGCTAAATTGCTTCAATCATGTCCAATTCTTTGGCTGTAGCCCACCAGGTTCCTCTGTCCATGGGGATTCTCCAGGTGAGAACCCTGGAGTGGGATGCCTTGCCCTCCTCCAGGGGATCTTCCCAACCCAGGAATCAAACCCGCATCTCTTGCATCTCCTGCATTGGCAGGCAGGTTCTTTACCACTGGGAAGCTCAAGGAGAAGAGGGAGCAAGTGATACTCTAGATCCCTGGGAATGGTAGAGGCCAAGGTGACTCATTGTAAGATGCCAACTTACCTCTGCCATCATCCTTATAGAACTGCAGTGAAATCGTCTGCTTGCTTCATGCAAGGCCATGAGAGAATCTGCTATTTACAAGAATCTAGGAGCTTAGATTGCTGGCCTCCTCTGCCTCACTGCACAAGTCCTTCCAGCCCCTTGAAGCCCAGCCCTCCTCTCTTCCCTGGGCCCTGTCTAAGGTCAGCCCTCTGACGGTCCATTGGGTTGGGTGATGGGGCTCTGAGGCTAAACCAGAGGTTCCCCTGGGCCTTCACCCTCACCCAAGACTCTCCCACAAAGTGGATGAAATTCCAGGCTGGATGCCAGGTTCTGCCACTGCTCTCAAGAGGATGTCAGCTTCCTCTCTCTCTCTCCCATCAGTCCTGCAGCCCTGATCAGTTTCCCATCAGTAGCTGCACCAAGATGAAGAAAAGCAAGAGCCTGTGCAGACAGGCGAGGAGGTCAGTGGTGTCTACGGGAAGAGAGACCATGCCTTCCAGGGACATTAATTTTTCAGTGCGTGTGGTCGGAAGTGTGGCACCTTAAGGCTGACAGGCTCCCATCAGCCTCAGAGCTAAAGGATAGCTCTGAGTTTATAATTCAGTTCGAAGTAAGGCTCACCTGAGCCTTCCTAAGGTGAAACTAGTGGTGAAAGAACCCCTTTGCCAAAGCAGGAAACATAAGAAATGCAGGTTTGATCTCTGGGTCCAGAAGATCCCCTGGAAGAGGGCATGGCAACCCACTCCAGTATTCTTGCCTGGAGGATTTCCATGGACAGAGGAGCCTGGTGGGCGACACTCCATAGACTCTCAAAGAGTCAGACAGGACTGAAGTGATTTAGCATGCACACATGCAAAGGTTCACCTGGCTGCTACCCCAGAGAATCGGGTTGGCGGGCAGACAGGAAGGAAGTGGACACTGATGTACCCTCTGAGCACTTGCATGTTTCATACAGGATCCCATTTCATTAATTTCTACCACTGAGTGGAATATCACGGCTATACCCACTGCAGAGAGGAGAAAACTGAGGTTCACTTAGATGGGGTGAATGTCATACACCTTACTCATCCATTCTCACTCATTCAACAAATACTGATGAGAAACTGCTTTATGGCAGGAAGTATTTTCGGCCTTGGGGACAGCGGCCACCAAGACAGACACTGTCTCTGCCTTGAGGGGTCCTGTATGCTAGTAGGGGAGACTAACAATGCATTAATTCAGGTTGAGAAGCAACTAACCAGGGGACCAAGAAGGAGGATGCATTGTCCTGCGGCCACCAGGTTTCTACCCCAGAACCAGTCATTGGACCTGTCCTCTCCTTCCTGTCTTCCCATCTTCTTTTGACACATGCAAATCAGCCTCTGCAAATAGACCCCAGGAAGTGGGCTTCTGTGCCACCAACTCATTATTTACACATAAACTAGTTTGAATCTTTCTTGAGGCTGAATTACAATATCAGGTAAACACACACACACATTCTCATATACATGCACACACACCCAGAGGCAAGCATAGCTAGCTCTCTGGGTCAATCATGTGTAAAATGTCAGCCTGGCCTTCTTGTGAATGTTTAGAAACAGGATGAAGAACCCTTGATAAGAAGTTGGAGGGGGGTGTTGTTTTCCAAAGAAGGTTCTGTCAATATGCCTGGCATATGAGTTTTTATTATTATTATTATTTTCTCCAGGCAATGAGAATCTCCTTTTTGCAGAGGGGGGAAAATAAACAATGCCTCTTGGATAGGTAGGTAAAGTAGCATAATTTCAGGTGTATTGTGTTTGGGGAATCAGCCTGGCTTTGCCACCTGGCCGCGTGGAGCTGTCAGAAACCCTGGTTCACGCCAGACTCTTTTGGCCCAATCTCTCTTTTGTCTGGAGGGATGAAGAATATGCCTTTCTTTCCTTTCCAATTCTGAGATATGTCCACTGCAAATCATAAGTAGCACCACTGTTCCAAATATATATGATGTTAACCTTCCATTTATTAATAATAATAACTTCCCAAGTGACTCAGTGGTAAAGAACCTGCCTGCCAATACAGGAGACACAGGTTCAATCCCTGGATTGCCCCTGAAGGAGGGCATGGCAACCAGGTCATTATTCTTGCCTGAAGAATCCCAAGGGTGGAGGAGCCTGGCGGGCTACAGTCCACGGGGTTGCAAAGAGGTGGACAGGACTTAGCGACTAAATGGCAACACTGACTGGCGTTAAGTGCTGGGCACCATTCTGAGCATTGAACATTGCATTGACTCATTTACTCTTGCATCAACCCTAGCAGATAAGCTCTATTCTTAGAAATCCATTTGCACCTGAAGGAACCGAGGCGCAGCGGGATAAATCTACTTGGCCAACAAAAGTGGTTCAGTTCAGTCGCTCAGTCGTGTCCAGTTCTTTGCGACCCCATGGACTGCAGCACACCAGGCTTCCCTGTCCATCACCAACTCCTGGAGCTTATTCAAACTCATGTCCATTGACTCAGTGATGCCATCCCACCATCTCATCCTCTGTCACCAAAAGTGGTGAAGATGGGCAATAAATGCTGATACCACCTTGTATGTATGGGGGTCGAGTTGGGTATCTCCACCCAGTAACCAGGCTCTAGGGAGGGCACCTCCCTAAAGTGACCCACCCATGTCCCAGTATTTCTGGGCAGGTTTATTGAGGGAGAAGCATAACCAGCTCTCCCTGCATTTGCTGGTGATACCCGGTCAAGGCCACCCGAGTCTGGCAGCAGGAAGCAGCGGGGGGATTTCTTCCTCCGGTGCCTCTTCCTCTCACTCTCCTTACTCAGAACAGCTCCGAGGAAATCCTCCAGCTTATGTAACTGCTTCTTGGAACCCTTAATTGCCCTGTTTCCTAATACAGGCTTTTCCACCTCAACGCCAGATGCTCTTCTGTGAGTCAGAATCGCTGCTTTGGGAGGTTTTGCCTGTGAAGCAGTTGCCTAGAGGGTCCTCGCTCTTTCCTACGTATATTTATTTAATAATCATTTGGAGGCTGAGAGCATAACTGGGGCCCTGACAGCGTCTTCCAGGGCCTATGCTTCACTGATGACATCTTCTTGTCCTCTCTGCTGGACCCTAGCTCACAAGTTCACACCCCTGGCCTCCAGGAGTCCAGTCGTCCCCTCTCTCTGTGCTTATGATTATAAAACCTGAGAATCTAGATGGGAGGGCCCTGAAGAATCTTCCAGTCCAACTTTTTAGTCATCTAAAAGCATTTTTTGTTAGTAGTTGAATCTATATATTTTTCCCAACCAAAACTTACATACAATAGATAAAGCACTTCAGGTTGAAGGGATGCCCTCAGTTCAGTTCAGTCGCTTAGTCGTGTCTGACTCTTTGTGACCGTATAGACTGCAGCACACCAGGCTTCCCTGCCCATCACCAACTCTGGAGCTTGCTCAAACTCATGTTCATTGAGTCGGTGATGCCATCCAGCCATCTGATCCTCTGTGATGAGGATGCGCCCTGCTGAGTTCTAAATAATACCACGCTCACCATTTGACCCCCTAATTCCCATTTTTAATTTCCCATCCTATTCCCATCTTCCCTGGGGCTCTGCATTGCACCAGTTGAAATGCACTGCTCTGTGGGTTGGAGGGGGCGCTTCCTGCTAACCTGGCGCCCCAGAGCATCTTGCAGGCCCAGCTCACATGCTCCCAGCATAGCAGCCCTCTGCCAGGCTAAAATAAGCTCTCTTTAACTGACTCATCACATCACCTCTCTTATCCGCTGAGCACACTAAGGACATGGAAATTCTTCTGGCCATGTCACACAGAGCTGAAAATCTACCCCCTTTCCTGTCTTTTCTTATTGACCAGAGGATGAAGTCTAAACTCCTTCACAAAGATTCAAAGATGCTTCTTGTCTGAGCGGCTGCTTGATTCTCCAGCCTCGTCTTTCACCCTATGTCT
Organism: Oryx dammah; assembly: GCF_014754425.2. NCBI lineage: Eukaryota > Metazoa > Chordata > Mammalia > Artiodactyla > Bovidae > Oryx > Oryx dammah. The sequence goes on along the minus strand of NW_024070186.1, from coordinate 181,277,505 downwards.
TACATGCAGCTGGACGGGACTTTGAGCTGGACCTGAAATGTGCTGGGCTTGCTCTGTCTGGGGTTTTGTTGAAGGTGAGCTCTCTGCCAGAGGTACCCTTCCCATTCACTCCCTGCATGTTTACTGGCCTCAGCTGCCATCATCACCACCTTCTTTCGCCTCTTCTTCCCTATTATGACACTGTCCCCCTGCCTCTGCCCCTAGAGCCCCATTGTCATTCTTGGTCACCCTAGGGGCCATGCCTTATTTCCTATCTGTTGCCCTCACTGAACTGTAGTCTCTATAAAGGCGATGATCACAGGCATCTTGGTCCCTTATGTATTCTCAATGTCTAGTAATGCTTCATCAGAGAAGACAATGGCAACCCACTCCAGTAGTCTTGCCTGGAAAATCCCATGGATAGAGGAGCCTGGTAGGCTGCAGTCCATGCGGTCACGAAGAGTCAGACACTTACTGAGCGACTGACTTCACTTTCATGCATTGGAGAAGGACATGGCAACCCACTCGAGTGTTCTTGCTTGGAGAATCCCAGGGATGGCAGAGCCTGGTGGGTTGCCATCTATGGGATCGCACAGAGTTGGACATGACTGAAGTGACTTAGCAGCAGCAGTAATGCTTGGTACAAAGAAAGATGCTTGGTGAGGATTTGCTGAACATATAACTGACCATCACTTGCCCTGACCCATATCCATTGATTTCCAGGCTCCCTCCATCCAACCTGACTTGATCATGGCTGGTAACTGAGGCTTCGTCTGGCTGCAGACCTCACCAGTGACTTACAGTTTCCATGATTTGCTCTTCCTTCCCTGGTCCCAGTCTTCCAGACACACTCCATGACTTCTTCCTTGTAGAGATGACGAGGTCCCCAGCTCCATGAGGGAGGGATCTCCTCCATCTTGCCCATGGCCGTGTTCTAGGGCTTCACACTTCTATATGAGGTTGTGCTTAGTCACACACTTGTGTCCCACTCTTTGTGACCCTGTGGACTGTAGCCCTCCAGGCTCCTCTCCCCATGGGATTTTTCAGGCAATTATCAGAGTGAGTTTCCATGCCCTCCTCCAAGGAATCAGCCCAACCCAGGGATTGAACCTGAGGTTCCTGTGGCTCCTGCACTGCAGGCCGATTCTTTATCTGCTGAACCAGCATGGAAGCCCAAAGGAGGTGCTCAATAAAACATTTGTTGAGTCAATTAAAGAAAAAATCAGTTCTGTAGTTGCTAGAAGAGCATGGGGTCAACACTCCATACAAAATGGGGGCCTGAGCTAACTACTGCCCACCATGTCTGAACAGAGTTCTTCTTTGCCTCCTTTGGCCACACATGGAATTGTTTTCAGGGTTGAAGCTTTTCCAGGGCACAGCTGCTTGTCTTGGAAACTCCTCTGTTGACATTTAAGTTCTGGCTCTGATTCCCTGGGCCTGGGTGAAGGTTCCTCGTGTTTTCACTGTCCTCCCTCCCACCTTCTCAGCATCTGCATCACAAACTAATTGAGAAGCCCAGCTTCCTGCAGGAGGAGAGATTTCAACTCTCAGGAGAATTTTAGTGCCGAGATGGGATGCTGCCAAACCCTTCAATATCGGTCCCATTTAAACACTCTTAGGAATAGGAATGAAATTCAAGTTGTCTCTTTAGAAGGCTTTTGCTAGCTTCAGAAAGCTATGGCCTGTCCTGGAGGATTGGTTTTCAGGAAGATGGTGAGGAATGTCTGGGCATTTAATGACAAGGTGCATCTTTGCCAAGAAGGTCCAAAGAGCCCAGGCACAAAATTCATCAGGGGGAAGGAGATGCTGTCACTCTTGTTTACCAATTGGGGATTGTTATCTTTGAAACTCCCTGACATCAAGACTCCCTGCTGCTGCTGCTGCTAAGTCACTTCAGTCGTGTCCAACTCTGTGCAACCCCATAGACAGCAGCCCGCCAGGCTCCTCTGTCCCTGGGATTCTCCAGGCAAGAACACTGGAGTGGGTTGCCATTTCCTTCTCCACAAGACTCCCTAGTTCCCGCTTAAAATCAAGTGAATTTTATAAAATAATGGCATGATGAAAAAAATTAAGCTGAATAGTGTCTTTTTGAAAAACAGCAAAAATTTATAATGTGTCCATCACCCTGATAAAAAAAAAAGAAAGAAAAATCTGACAAAATGAAATAATACGTATAAGGCAAAAAAGAAAATTCACTTTATTAGGATGCTTAAATGGATCCACAACAATGTTTGAGTTGTGGGAATGGAAAAGTGAGATGGAACATGAAATGAGCAGACTTTGCTGGAAGACAGGTCTGGGCTCTAGACACAACTTGGCTACCATCTAGCTGTGACCTCCTGCTCCAAATGAAGGTCTTAACTGAGTCTCTTTCCCCGTTTGTGAAATGGGTTTTGAGATATTGCCCTGTGCTTTGTTGTTCGCATCTCGGCATTCCTCCGGGGATATAGCCCTATCCCACTCATCCTCCTAGAAGAAGTCGATTCTTACATTTCAACTCAGAAATGAGCACATGGCCTACGCTTGGCTCATCTCAGTCCAGGGTAGGGGGAGGACTGTATCAATGGAACCAGTTTCTCACTCTGCATGTGTGCCATGGCATTCCTCTTACCAAAATGGTGGACTGTGACATTGGGGCTGACATGTGATGTGTTTTGACCAACCGGCAGTGGCAGAGTGGTGAATCATGATGCCAGTGAAGTCTTTCATGCATCCGCCTGCTACTCTTGTACCTCTGCCATCACTATGAGAACAGGCCTTGGCTGGTCTGCCAGGGGAGGAAAGGCATGTAGAATGGAGCTGAACCACCCCAGTTGCCTCAGCTGGTAGCCAACCAGTCTCCAGTTATGTGAGCAAGACCACCAAAGATCAGTAGGGGTAGCAACTGACCCAAGACTGATCCCAGATTCATGATGGATAAATGGATTTTCATATGTCATTGAAGTTTTATAGTAGTTTGTTGCTCAATCTTTTTGTGGCAGTAAAAAGCTAGTACAGTCTGTGACCACACTTCAGTCAATCAGATTTGGGATAGAGACTTTCCCTGGAACAATTAGAAGAAAGTTATTTATTTTTCTATGGGAGTTGCTGTGCTGACAAGATACAAGTTTCAGGGAAAGCCTGCCTGAAACAAGTTAAAACAGAAGAATCAAACAAAGTTGGGAAAGAAGAATCTTACATCTTGATAACTTCTAAATTAAGCCTACTTACAACAATTATTGTTTCACTTAGAAGGAATGATAGGTTCTCATTTTTGCTACAGTCAGCTTAGGTTGGATTTTTTTGACCTTTGCAACTAGAGTCCTGATCAGTGAAATTTAAAGGATTGTTTTGTGGGGCTCCAAAATCACTGCAGACGGTGACTGTAGCCATGAAATTAAAAGACACTTGTTCCTGGGAAGAAAAGTTATGACCAACCTAGACAACTTATTAAAAAGCAGAGACATTATCTTGCCAACAAAGGTCCAACTAGTCATAGCTATGGTTTTTCCAGTAGTCATGTATGGATGTGAGAGTTGGACTATAAAGAAAGAACTGATGCTTTTGAACTGTGGTGCTGGAGAAGACACTTGAGAGTCCCTTGGACAGCTAGGAGATCCAACCAGTCCATCCTAAAGGAAATCAGTCTTGAATATTCATTGGAAGGACTGATGCTGAAGCTGAAACTCCAATACCTTGGCCACCTGATGCAAAGAACTGACTCATTGGAAAAGACCCTAATGCTGGGAAAGATTGAAGGCAGAAGAAGGGGATGACAGAGGATGAGACAGTTGGATGGCATCACTAACTTGATGGGCATGAATTTGAGTAAACTCCAGGAGTTGATGATGGACAGGGGGGCCTGGCGTGCTGCAGTCCATGGGGTCGCAAAGAGTTGGACACGACTGAGCGACTGAACTGAACTGAAGTAAAGAACTAAAGCATTGTGAATGTGCCTCAGCTAGAAAAATGCTCTAGCCGAATATTGCCATGAAGTTCCAAGCAGTAATAAAAATAATATTTTCCATGTATCCTTGTGCATTTTACTTCCTAGGGTGTCAAGGGCTTGGTAAGTACAGTTTGTACCCCACTGAGTTATAGAGAGGCAGCTGTCCCCACAGGATCTCACCAGTACCTGGAAACCAGGGTGACTCAGTCCTTATCTGGGCTTGGTGACAAGGACACCGCAATTCTGAGAAAGACTCACCAGGGTGATCTATGTGTCGCTGATTTAATTCACTTCATAGCTGACAGAAACTGACTATTTTAGACTGAAGGAGATGGTAAAGAGGACATCACCAAAGATTCAGGGTTTACCAATGAGGAAACTGAAGCAGAAAAGGAGAGGACAGTGATGAGAGAGTATGGCACCCCATGGGGTCATGGAGGAAAGACGATGGGGGTTGGAGTCAGAGAGACTGAGATTTAAACCCAGACCCTGTTATCTATACATTTAACTATATTGGGCAAGTTTCTCAACATTCTCAGGTCTCCAGTTTTACTTCTGTAATGCCACACAAGGGTGCAATGCCACACAAGATGAAAGCGCATTACCCACAGAAGAGTTTTTTGATATATGTAGGCATTGCCCACATTGGAAGGCACCTTGCTCACATTGGAATCTTTCTTATCTCCCCTGAACCTGTGCCAAGGATGGGCTTGACTTAGTGCCTTGCTTCCAATGAATAGAGTATAGAAAGGGGAAAATAGTAGCCAAACAACAGAGAAATCTAGAAAACATTACCTGAACCAAATGATGAAGGTTAAGATCACCGTGAACATCAGGTGGCTATCACCTACCCCCTGATATGATGTGATGTACAGGGCACCCCACTCCTGTGGTTGTCTTCTTCCAAACTCTAAACTCCAGTCTGATTGTGAGAAATACATCAGACTAAGTGAGACTGGAGAACATTCTTCAAGGCACCTGGCCAGTATCCTCAAGACTATAACTTCATAAAAGTCCAGGGAAGACTGAGGGACTATAACAGATCAGAGGAGACTGGGAAATCACACCACTCAGCGCAACATGGTACCCCGGATTGGATTTTGGAACAGAAAGAGGATATCAATGAGAAAACAGGTGATATTGAAATGGAATCTAGAATTTAGTTCAAAGGGGTGAGAGCAGAAGAATTGACGCTTTTGAATCACCATGCTGGAGAAGACTCTGGAGAGTCCCCTGGACTGCAAGGAGGTCAAACCTGTCAATCTTAAAATAAATTAATCCTGAACATTCATGGGAAGGAATGATGCTGAAGCTGAACCTCCAGTACTTTGGCCACCTGATGCAAAGATCTGACTCATTGGAAAAGACCCTGGTGCTGGGAAAGTTTGAAGGCAAAAGGAGAAGGGAATGGCAGAGGATGAGATAGATAGCATCACCGACTCAGTGGACACGAACCTGAGCAAACTGGGAGATGATAGTGAAGGACAGAGGAGCCTAGCATACCATGGTCCGTGGGGTTGCAAAGAGTCGGACATGACTTAGCAACTGAACAACAACAACCACAATGTTGATTTTTCAGGTGTGACAAATTTACCATGGTTACATAACACGTTAATAGGGGGAGCTGGGTGAGGGTACATAGAAATCTTCTGTACTATTTTTAAAACCATTCTGTAAATCTAAAATTGCTCCAAAAGCAAAATAATGATGATCATTGTCAATGAAATATTGAATTGATCTTAGCTAGTTGTAGGCACTGGTCCTAGTTTTTTACCCCTAGGACTGCAAATCCTCTAGCTCCCTGGACTTTGTGATCCAGGAGATAAACTCAAGAGCAACACATCAGCTGCAGTACTTGTCACAACACCTTTTTGCATCATCTGTGTCAAGGACGATATCTCCCAGTGGAATTTCCTGTGTTACTTCCCTGGGGAACCCATGCAACCAGAAGTTGATCCAATTACCTATTTGCTTACAGTCACTTGAATTTAAATGTTTGCAGCTATCATATTTTGTTGAAGGCAGAGAATTTAAATGTCTGTCATTTACTGAGCACATGCTCTGTGCTAAGTACTCTACAGATAGGCACATTTTCTCATCTCATTTTTGCAGATACATGAGATCAGGGCAGGATCCAGAAGCTCAGAGAGGTTAAGGGACCTATCTAAGTTCACAGAGTCAGGAAGAGTCAGCTGAGGTTTGAACCAAGTTCTTTCTGACTTCCAAGCATGTCTTTTAGGTTGTTAAAACCTCAGGGTTTTAACCCATTGATCATTTTCAATTTATGTTCTTTATATACTTCTTTTGGTACATGCATTGCCATGGATGTAGAAAGAAAAGTAGAAAAAATAAAAATTACATAAATAACTTGAAAAAAAAAGATTTTTTCGATATTATCTATTATCTAATGCAGAGATCAGACAATAGTGGTCAGTGGTCTGAGATGCCCAAGGAGAGTGGGGTGGGGGTGGGTTGGAGGGAGGCTCTGGAGAGAGGGGAATACGTGTATACATATGGCTGATTCACAGTTGTTGTACAGCAGAAACCAACACAACGTTGTAAAGCAATTATCTTCCAATAGTAAAATTAAAAAAGAGATAAAATTGAGATTCGCAAACAGAATCCCATCTTCAACGAGCAGATGATTTCAGTTTGGAGCCGGACAGTTTTGCTTTGTGCTTTTAATTTTTTGTTGTTGTTATTGTTTTCTCCTTAAATTGAATTAATGACCAGAATTTGCAGTTTCACTTTCAAATCTCCTCGGATAAAAATGAAGACTCTGGCCCCATTTAAGCCTCCATTGCTGCCTGCAGCTGACTGCCCTGTTAGATTAGGTACATGTGCCCCAGATAACCTGGACACCCCCCAACCCACTTCCCTCATTTGCTTTCTTGGCCTGTCCCTTGTAGTTTTTCAGCATCTGACTGACTCCAATTTATAGGAGGAAAAAAATCACCATTCAGAGTGAGTGAGTGACTGGTCAGAAGTCAGACAGCAGGAACCAACGGCGCCATTCTGGTGGGGCCTCATTCATGCTGCTGGAATCAGGTGGTCCATCCCAGGTCCTGGCTCTCTGTCCTCTCTCTCCTCTGTGACTGACCTGTTTCAGCCTCCTACTGGCCGCCTCTTCTGGATCAATCTTTCCCACTTAGTCACACCACGGAGGCTGCCAGCTCTTGTATTTTCACAATGCATAAAAAAAAAAAAAAAACCCTTTGTTCTTATTATTATCCTCAAAATTCATTAAGTGTAAGCTTTTCCTCTGAGGGAGATGGGAAACTAGTTGGAACGTTTTGAAATTTAATTTCATCAAAAAAGAAGGAAAGAGAAAGGGAGGGAGGGGGGTGATCATGAATCATCGAGTGAAAAGGCTGCAGCGTTTATCCCTTTCTTTGGTTAGTTCTGATTAAACTCCCACCACCAGGAACTCTCTTTCACTTTCTTCCTGGAAAGAATTAGAGATGTGAAGTCAGATTTCACAGGAAAGCTAGGGACTCCCACACCCAGTCCCTAAGCCAGCACTGACTTTGGGGGTGGGGTACGCACATGGAGGTTCCCTGAGAGCCCAGGGCCACGGAAAGACTTGTAGGGGCATCGCAAACCCTCTGACACACTCTGATTGGTCATTAGAAAAAGAATGATCCTACATGCAGGGCAGACACAGTTGTGAAGAACAGACTTTGGACTCAGTGGGAGAAACAGAGGGTGGGATGATTTGAGAGAATAGCATGTACCTTACCGTATGTAAATAGATGGCCAGTGCAAGTTCGATGCCTGAAGCAGGGCGCCCAAAGCTGGTGCTCTGGGACAATCCAGAGGGCTAGGGTGGGGAGGCAGGTGGGGGGAGAGGCTTCAGGATAGGGGAGACACATATATACCTGTGGCTGATATGGCAAAAACCATCACAGTACTGTAAAGCAATTATCCTCAGATTAAAATAAATTTATTTTTAAAAATAAAAATAAATAAATAAAATGTATTTTTGAATATTTGGTATCATACATAAGAGTGAATTGTGAATAGAGCATGCATGCGCAGCTTACAGGACATTAATGAAATGAACATCTGTGAGGGTCTGCATTTTTAAGAAACAGAAAATTCTCCACCTTGGCAGCTCTGTATACACTTCTCGGATTCCATCTCTGCTCTTTTCCCTGCAAGGTTGCCTCTTTCCTGTTCTTTGTGTGATTATTCTACTTTTTCACGCGTTCTGTCCTGCATGTTTCATCTTTTATTACAAAATTGATCAAATATGCAGAGAATTAGAAGGGATGGTACGATTGAATTGAATGGAATCTGTAGGTATGCATATCTACAACTGTATTCAACAACCTTAATCTTATTTTTGGGGGCTTCACCTTTTATTTGCAAAGCCATTGTTTAAGGATTTTGTTTTGTAAAGTATCCACTCCGAATAAAAGCAGTGGCCCCAACTTTGGCATCCTCCATTTGCGGACGATCTCGTTTCATCCATTCCCTCTGTCACTCATTGCCTCTTCCACCCTGATTCTAGAATTGCTTTGAAGCAAATCCCAGACATGATATACTTTCATCTGTAAATGCTTCAGTTGCTATCTCTGAAAGATAAAGCCTCTTTCAAAAATATAATCACAATGTCACTATCACACCAAAAATAATAACACTCTCTGAATATTATCGTATAGTTAGTATTAGAATTGAGGGCTTCTCTGGTTGTTCAGGTGGTAAAGAATCTGCCTGTAATGTGGGAGACCTGAGTTTGCTCCCTGGATCTTCAGGAAGATCCCCTGAAGAAGGAAATGGCAAACCACCCCAGTATTCTTGCCTGGAGAATTCCGTGGACAGAGGAGACTGGCAGGCTATAGTCCATAGGGTTGCCAACAGTTGGACACAATTGAGTAACTAACACACAGTCTTTGAATTACTTGATTTCAGCCTAGAAACTAATACAACATTGTAAATCAATTCTGGTTCAAAAAAAAATTTTTTTAAATACTTGCAACATGCATTGCCCCAAAGTGAGGGGATTATCCTCATAACTCAGCCCAATTATTCTACCTAATAAATGAGTAATTATTCTCTTGTGTAATTAGATAATAGTTTCTATTACAATTATTTTTGTTTCTATTAAAAATTTCCCAATCCTTCTCATTTTTTAAAATACGGTCTTGAATTTGGGAAGAGTTTTATATTTGCAGAGAAATTGGAAGATGATACAGAGAGCTCATATACACCACATCTAGTTTCCCCTATAAGTAACATCTTGCATTAGAGCAGTACTTTTTGTCACAGTGAATGAACCAATGTTGGCACACTATTACTAATTGAAGTCTATGTGTATGCAGGTTTCCTTAGTTTTTACCCAATGTCTTTTCTGTGTCCCATAGTCATTTTTTTTTAATTTATTTTTTAATTGGAAGAAAATTGCTCTATAATGCTGTGTTGGTTTCTGTTGTACAACAGAGCAAATTAGCCGTACTTATCCATATACCTCTCCCCCTTGAGCCTCCCTCCACTGCCCTCATCCCACCCTTCTAGGTCATCACAGAGCGCCAGATTCGGCTCCCTGCGCTTCTCACCAGCTCTCTCTGTTTCACACATGGTAGGGTATATATGTCGATGCTACTTTCTCCATTATATCCCAATCTCTGATTCCCCCACTGGGTCCACAAGTCCATTCCCTGTATCTATGTTTCCATCCCTTTCCTGGAACATAGGAATATAAATAGGGTCATCAATACCATTTTTTTATATTACATATATATGTCTGATTCTTTGTGACCCCATGGACTGTAGCCTGCCAGGCTCCTCTGTCAACGGAATTCTCCAGGCAAGCACACTGGAGTGGGTTGCCATTTCCTTCTCCAGTGGATCTTCCCAACCCAGGGATTGAACATGAGTCTCTTGCCTTGGCAGATTCTTCACCATCTGAGCCACCAGGGAAGCCCCAAATATGTGTTAATATGTGATATTTGTTTTTCTCTTTCTGACTTACCTCACTCTGTTTAACAGACTCTAGGTTCATCCACCTCACTAGAACTGACTCCGATTCATTCTTTTTTATGGCTGGGTAATATTCTATTGTTCACTGTAAAATTCTCCAGGTCAGAATACTAGAGTGGGTAGCATTTTGCTTCTCCAGGGGATCTTCCCAACCCAGGGACTGAACCCAGGTCTCCTGCATTGCAGGCAAATTCTTTACCAGCTGAGTCACAAGGGAAGCCCCATGACCAACCTAGACAGCCTATTAAAAAGCAGAGATATTACTTTTCCAACAAAGGTCCATCTAGTCATAGCTATGGTTTTCCCAGTAGTCATGTATGGATATGAGAGCTGGACTATAAAGAAAGCTGAGTGCCAAAGAACTGATGCTTTTGAACTGTGGTGTTGGAGAAGACTCTTGAGAGTCCCTTGGACTGCAAGGAGATCCAACCAGTCCATCCTAAAGGAAACCAGTCCTGAATATTCATTGGAAGGACTGATGCTGAAGGTGAAACTCAAATACTTTGGCCACCTGATGTGAGGAACTGACTCATTTGAAAAGACCCTGATGCTGGGAAAGATTGAGGGCAGGGGGAGAAGAGGATGACAGAGGATGAGATGGTTGGATGGCATCACTGACGTGATGGACATGAGTTTGAATAGGCTCCGGGAGTTGGTGATGGACAGGGAGGTCTGGCTGCAGTCCATGGGGCTCACAAAGAGTTGACCATGACTGAGTGACTGAACTGAACTGAACTGAATATGCTATTGTATATGTACCACGGCTTCTTTATCCATTCGTCTGTCAATGGCTGCTTCCATGTCCTGGCTACTTTAAATAGTGCTGCAATGAACATAGAGGTACATGTGATTTTTTCAGTTATGGTTTTCTCAGGGTATATGCCTAGTAGTGAGATTTCTGAGTCATATAGTAGTTTTAGTCCTAGTGTTTTAAAGGACTCTCTATAGTGGCTGTATCAGTTTACATTCCCACCAACAGGGCAGAAGGGTTCCCTCTTCTCCACATCCTCTTCAATATTTATTGTTTGCAGAATTTTTTTTTTTCTGTCCCACAGTCACATCCAGGATACATATCAATTACATTCAGTCATCGTATCTCCTTAGGCTCCTCTGGGCTGTGACAGATCCTATTTGTTTTCTGATTTCCTTTTAATCTGAAAACCCATCTCTTCTATTGCCTTGAAGACTGCCCCATATTTTGGCTTTGTCTGTGTATTTCCCTTAATTTGTTCTTGTATCCCTTGTATTTCCTAGAAACTATCAATAGAAGTGAGAATTAGAGGCTCAGTTAGATTCATGTAAAATATTTTCCCTAGAGTATTTAATAGGTGAAGCTGTGTCCTGTATATACTGCCTCACAGCAGTAAAGGATTAGGATGGAAAAAAAAAACAGAAGAGGCAGGACTGGTAGCATAGTGATGAGAAGCCCAAGGCTGAAGTGAAAATAAGTCTTATTTCCCTAAATCCAGGAGAGGCTATTCCAAATGCCCGTTACATCTTGTTTTTCTTTCCTTAAACCTTACTCAGTAAAATTGATACAGTTCTAAATGTTAATCTGTATGATTGGGAAAATTGTGCTATTTTGCTTTCTTGTCTTGGAATGTGGCTGGTTGCGTTTACAGAGCATGATTTGGGCAGAATTCATCTATCAAAAAAGCTTCATGTAACTGCCTCAAGTGGGCTTCCCAGGTGGCTCAGTGGTAAAGAAGCTACCTGCCAAGCAGGAGACGCAGATTCGATCCCTGGGTCAGGAAGATCCCCTGGAGGAGGGCATGGCAATTCACTCCAGTAAGTCTTGCTAGGAAAATCCCATGGACACAGAGCTTGGTGGACTCCAGTTCTCGGGGTCACAAAAGTCGGACACAACTGAAGTGACTGAGCATGCACACACACAGAGACTAACACAACATTGTAAGGCAACTACCTTCAAAGAAAAATTAATTAAAAAAAATAAGTAAATGAAAGGTTTGAGCAGCTGGAAGGACACCAGCAGGCAGCTGATCTCCAGATAAATCTCAGAAGGAAACAAACAAATAAATAAAATTAAAAAAAATAAATTTCAAATGGTTTATAGTGTTAGTTATAGGAAACTACATATATGATAGAATTGCATAACACAGTTCTCCAACACCACACACAAAGGAATGTAGGAATCATATCTGATTAATTCTATGGGTTGTACCAATGGTAGTTTTCTGATTTTGTTATTATCCTACAATTAGCAAAGATGGGAATATGAAGGAGGCAGATTGAAGGGTGCAAGGGGCCTCCCAAGAATCCTTCTTTGCAATTTCTTATGAATCTATAATTATTCCAAGTAAAAAAGTTTAGAAAATTAATGGGAACAATTCGTGTGCTAAATTTTGTGGCCAGTGCAGAAGGACAAGATAAAGAAATGAGCTAAAATTTCAGAAAGGAAGAGATGCAATTATCATTATTTGCAGGTAATACGGCTGTCTACTTAGAAAATTGGCTAAAACATGTTCTGAACCAATATAAGAGTTCAATAAGGTACAATATAAAAGATTAATAGATACTATTCAGAATAACAGCAGCAAAAACAAATTAAAATATCTAGGAATACAACTTACTAGCATTGCACAGGCCCTATAAGAAAAACCACTACACTTACTGAAGGATGTAAAAGATGAAAAAAAATGAAATAAGAGATTAATATCTCTATTTATTATTTAAAGTTTGAAAAGCAGATAGTTATCCTTGATTGCACTATAAAGGACATTAGTGGGCAATTGGTGATATCTGAATATGATTATAGGTGAGGCAATAATGTTATATCCATGTAATTTTTTTATTTTGATAATTATATTGCAGTTATGTAAGAAAATGTCCTGATTTTCCTAAAATACACACTACAGAGTTTATAAGTTGTTTTATTCTGTTCAGGCTGCTATAACAAAATGCCATAGACAGGATGGCTTAGAGACTTAGAAGAAATGTGTTGCTCACAGTTCTGGAGGCTGGAAGTCCAAGGTCAGTGTGGCAACATAGTTGTATTTTGGTGGGGGCTCTCCACCCAATTACTGACTCTGTGTCCTCACAGGCCAGAAGGGCAAAGGAGCTCTGCCAAGACTCTTTTATGAAGGCACTGATTCTGTTCATGAGGGCTCCACTCTAATGGGGGCTTCCCAGGTGGTGCTAGTAGTAAAGAACCTGCCTGCCTATGCAAGAGACATCAGAGACCCGGGTATGATCCCTGGGAAGATCCCCTGGAGAAGGGCATGGCAACCCACTCCAGTATTCTTGCCTGGTGAATCCCATGGACAGAGGAGCCTGGCAGACTGCAGTCCATAGAATCACAGAGTCAGACACGACTGAAGCGACTTAGCACTTAGCATGCCACCCTCATGACCTAATCCCCACCCAAAATCCCCGCTTGTGGATCTCAACATATCAGTGGGGGTGAGGGGGCACAAACCTTCAGTCTAAAGCAGAAGTAATGGATATCATTTTTGTGCTTTTCTTTCAAACAGTTCAGAAACTAATATCAAATAAAAGGGGTATAAATCCTTATTAACATGTTATGATATATATATTTAGAGACGGAATGTTACTTGTGGCATCTGAGTATACAGAGATTCTTTTTAAAATTTTTACAGCTTTTCTGTTATTTGGAATTATTTCACAACAAAAGGCTCAAAAAAAGTAGCCACTAGGACAACAGGAATAGGGCTTTCCCAGTGGATCAGGGGTTAATAATCCACCTGCCAATGCAGGAGATACAGGTTCAATCTCTGATTTGGGAGGATCCCACATGCCACAGAGCAACAAAACCCAATCACCGTAACTACTGAGCTTGTGCTCTAGAACCTGGGAGCTTGAACAAGAGAAGCCACTACAAGAAGAAGCCCACGCCCCACAATTAGAGAGTAGCCTGGGCCCTCTGCAACTGGAGAAGAGCCTGCACAGCAACAAAGATGCACGACAGCCAAAAATCCATCAGGAAAGAGAGAAATAAAACTATATTTTAAAAGAGCAGCAGAAATAATATAGTGATGAAACATAGGGCTCAGGGGAGGAGAAGGGAATGGTGTAGTGTAAGTGAGCTAAATTGTAACATTTAGTATCTAGGAGACAATAAGCATTTTCTAAGTATGACAGATTAATAAATGCCCGCCTATACATATATACAAAATACCATGTTATAAAGGTAATCACCAGAAGAAATAAAAGCCTTGACCGTGTAAGACAGCATCCATGGATGATTGCCCTGAGGATGCAGAGAAGTGGAGTGCAAGCTTTTGCTATTTTGTTTTTAATTCTTCTAATCTATGTTCTCATCCATGAATCGCACTGATAAAAATTAAAATGGCTGGTTAGCAAGCAAAGGATGAATTTTTCAGTGGCTGCTTCAGGTATAAGTAATTAAAAATAAAAAGGTAACACAGTAGGGGAAAGTTTGGAAGAAAGAGAAATGTAGGTACTCTTGGTGAAAGGGGACTCCAACGTTTCTGGATAATAACTGCACGGTACAGCTAGAACTTTCAAAATACGTGTGTTCCCTCCTCTGTTCCCATAACAACCTCCCAGAAAGATTCCCAGAGAGTGAGGAAAAGATACGCACAGAGATTTCCCTTGCGACAGTGTGTAAACACAAAACCAGCCACAAACCTAACTGCTCAAGACCAGGGCATCGTTTCGATGAACTAACAGCACCCTGGTGAAGCAGCGCCACAGTTTGGGTTTAGACTCTTCAGTGATGCAGAAGTCATTAAGGTAAGTTGCAGCATTTAAACTTGTTACAAAATAGCATTTCTAGTGGGATGTTTGTAGTGTTTAAAAAAGGATGCACTTCAGAATAGAATGGGCTAGGACAGGATGTCAACAGTGGTTATCTTTTATGTGGTGAGTTGTGGGTGAATTATATGTATGTGTGTCTGTCTGTCTGTATCTCTGTGTGTTTTATATTACCATTGTAACTTTTTGGCCATCAGGAAAAATAATTCTTCAGGTAAGGAAAGTCTAGAACTAAGAAGAGTTCTAGAGACGTCAGAGTAGGATGGTGTATTCGTCTCCTTGCAAAACACGTCAAGGAGCAGTGAGTGAAAAGTGAAAGCGTTAGGAGTTCAGTTGTGTCCGACTCTTTGTGACCCCACGGACTGTAGCCCACTGGGTTCCATGGGATTTCCTAGGCAAGAATACTGGAGTGGGTTGCCCTTCCCTTTTCCAGGGGATATTTGCAGCCCAGGGATTAAAGCTGGGGCTTCTGCATTGCAAGCAGATTCTTTACTGCTGAGCCACCAGGGATCAGTACATTACTTTAAACATCTCAGACATCTCCATGTAACCAAATAAGGTAAGGCATTGGTGGAAACCACGTGTCCACAGAAACCACGCCTCTGGGATGGATGGCAAGGGACTTTATTTGCCATCTAGCCAAACCATCTGACTCAATCCACGAGGTTCCTTGTGTGCTACCCCCACTGTGGACAGAATCTCAATGTGGCCCTACCTCCACCATATGTCAGCACTCTTATCTGGAACCTTAAAGGTACAAGCTCCTTGCTCAAGGCCACCTTGGTGCACCTTGGCTCACCTCCACCTCTCCTGCCTTCATTAAACAAGTCTTACTTTCACCATTTACTGGAGTATACATTCACCATGTGCCCGACTTCACTCCAGTGTGGATATATCCTGTCTAATAGAACACATACTGTGTTTCCTTCGTGGAACTCACAGGCTTGTGGAAGAGACAAACAGTGAACACAGTTAAGTAGCTATGTGAGTTCAAATTGCTAAAAATATAACCATGGAAAGGAAACTGATGTTGTAGTGATGGGGAATATTAGGGGCCAAAGTGTGGGTGCATCTTGTTTTATTTCAGCTATTCTGACCTCATCACTGTTAGTGAACACCTCAAGCAAGTGCTGACCTCAGGGCCTTTGCACTTGCTACTCCTTCTGCTTGGAATGATTTTACCCAGATCACAGCATGACTCACTCTTCTATTAAATGTAGACTCAGAATCACCTTCTCAGAGACGTTGTCATTGGGTACACCATCCCCCAAACCCCCTTAAACACACAAATCACTCTCCGTGCTTGTGCCCCGTGTTAGTTTTCTTTAGGAAGGACTCACTGAGGAGGTGACCTTTGAGCAGAGGCCTGGATGAAGTGAGGATAGGAACCATGAAAACATCTAGGAAATGAACTGTCCATCTCGAGGCAAATGCAAAAGGATTGAGATGAGAGAGGGCCAACAGGGAGGCCAGTGTACCTGGGTACAAGGGGAGTGGGATTCTGAGCCTTGGAGCTGTAGTAAGCACTTTGGAACTTATTGTGAATGAGATAGAAAACCATGTAAAGGGAGTTTTTAAATATTTTAAATCACTTTACTGAGTTATAATTTGCAAACAATCAAAAGCCCCTGTTTTAAGTACACAGTCCAATGAGTTTTGACAAATACCAACACTTCTTCAAATCAAGCTACAGAATATATCCATCACCCCCAGAACTCCCTCCTGCCATGTTACAGTTGATGCCCCCTCTACTCCTGGCAACCGCTGATGGGCTTTTTGTTGCCATACATTAGTTTGTGTATTGTAGATCTTCAGATAAATGGAATCTTATAGTATGTAGTCTTCTGGACCTGGATTCTTGTATTCAGTGTTGCTTTTTTTTTTTTTTTTTTAAGATTTATCTATCACTGCTTTATTCTTTTCATTGGTAAGGAGTATTTCATTAAATGAAGGTAGCATAATTTATTTTTCTATTCATCTGTTGATAGATATTTTGGTTGTTTCTACCTTTGAGATATCATGAATTACTCTGGTATGAACATTCATGGCTAGGTCTTTTTAAAAACTATATCTATTAGGCTGTGTTGGGTCTTAATTGCATTTTGCGGGATCCTTCATTGTGGCACATGGACTCTCTAGTTGGACTCTCATGCAGGCTCAGTGGTTGCCATACACAGGCTCTCTAGCTGTGGCGCGTGGGCTCTGGGGCACACAGGCTCAGCAGTTGTGGTAGTTGGGCAGTATGGGCTTGGTAGTTGAGGCACATGGGCTTTTCTAGTTGCAGTGGACAGACTTAGTTGCCCTGATGCACGTGGGATCTTAGTTCCCCAACCAGGGATCAAACCTTTGTCCGCTGCATTGGAAGGCGAGTTCTTAACCCCTGGACCACCAGGGAGGGAAGTCCCAGAGTCTAGCTCTTGACTTCTGTTCAACTGGAGTCTTGTGTTGCTTCTTTGATTATTTGAACATCTCTCATTCTGACTCTTTGCAAAGCCATGGGCTATATAGTCCATGGAATTCTCCAGGCCAGAATACTGGAGTGGGTAGCCAATGGCACCCCACTCCAGTACTCTTGCCTGGAAAATCCCATGGATGGAGGAGCCTGGTAGGCTGCAGTCCATGGGGTTGCTAAGAGTCAGGCATGACTGAGCGACTTTACTGTCACTTTTCACTTTCATGCATTGGAGAAGGAAATGGCAACCCACTCCAGTGTTCTTGCCTGGAGAATCCCAGAGACAGAGGAGCCTAGTGGGCTGCTGTCTATGAGGTCGCACAGAGTCAGACACGACTGAAGCAACTTAGCAGCAGCAGAAGCAGCCTTTCCCTTCTCCAGGAGATCTTCCCAACCCAGGAATTGAACCCATGTCTCCCTCACTACAGGCAGATTCTTTACCAGCTAAGCCACAAGGTGGGGGGCAGACAGTGCTCCATGGATAACTCTATTCAGAATTTCTCTTTACAGTCACAGGATTTGGCCCCAAGCAGGATCCATGCAGTAGCAGAGATAGTTCTGTGTTCACCCCATTTTCCTTTTCCTCCTGGGCGCACAGCTAGATTCCAGTACCCAGACTTCTTTACAGTTACTTAGGGCCATGAGACAAAAACGTGTTTCAGAAAATGTGGGCTTAGGTGATGTACCCCCTGCTCTTACCGGCCCACTAAATCCTTCCGTTGCCATCATCCACACTCCCTGGGGAATTGACTTGCTACAGAATAGGAGGATCCCAAATGCCTTGAGAAAGGAAGATCTACAAGATGGAAGAGGTCTGAGTCCCAGAATGACTCTGT
The DNA here is from genome assembly GCF_014754425.2 of Oryx dammah. Taxonomy (NCBI): domain Eukaryota; kingdom Metazoa; phylum Chordata; class Mammalia; order Artiodactyla; family Bovidae; genus Oryx; species Oryx dammah. The sequence continues at coordinate 181,259,573 of NW_024070186.1, read as the reverse complement.
GGAGCAGACCCTTATCCACATGCTATATGAGAAATAGAAAACAATCACTTGTAGCTGCAGTTTGTCCCACCTGACCAATAGACCTCACCTTCTCTTCCCTTTGGCTTGGGTTTGATGCTTTCCCTGTGTTCTTCTAGCCTGGATACGTGGTTCAGCTGCTTTCTTTCAACTTAGCCTGTCTCAGCTCAACAGCAATAAAGCACGATGAAGACAGGACAATATACATTTCCTTTCGATCTTGTTTACATGTTCCATGTGCTTTCAAAGTGTTCATTATTTTAGAAGGAACAGGAGGGTAGTTTAATGCTTATCTTCTGCTGCTGCTGCTAAGTCGCTTCAGTCGTGTCCGACTCTGTGCGACCCCATAGATGGCAGCCCACCAGGCTCCCCCGTCCTTGGGATTCTCCAGGCAAGAACACTGGAATGGGTTGCCATTTCCTTCTCCAATGCATGAAAGTGAAAAGTGAAAGTGAAGTTGCTCAGTCGTGTCTGACTTCAAGCGACCCCGTGGACTGCAGCCTACCAAGCTCCTCTGTCCACGGGATTTGCCAGGCAAGAGTACTAGAGTAGGTTGCCATTGCCTTCTCCAATGGTTATCATCTAATGGAAACTAAATAACTAGGAACTCTGGAGCAAGAATGAAAGGAAATCTCATTCTTCACTGTCTATCCTTTTGCATTTTTAAAACTTCTGACCATGTAACTCATTCACTAAATACATATTTGTTCTGCAAGTATAGATGGCAGTCCACTATGGTTTCAGCTTTTTCTGGGGCAAGAACCTACTACTACTGATGGTCACATCTTAGACTCTCAGCATATGGTCTGTCATGAAGCAGGCAGCATTGAGATGTCAGAAATGCAACTCCAGTAACTTCCCTGGTGGTCCAGTGGTTAAGAAGCTGCTTCACGATGCAGGGGGTGCAGATTCAATCCCTGGTCAAGGAAGTAAGATCCCACATTCCATGGAGCTACTAAGTCTTCCTGCCTTATCTACTGAGCTTGCACTTTCTGGAGCCCATACAACAAAGCTGGAGACCCCATGGGCTGCAACTAATGAGTCCACACACCACAACTAGAGAGTCCGTGAGCCTCAACAAAAGATCCACATTATAGAATGAAAATCCCCAGTGCCACAATGAAGATCCCACATAGTCAACAAATAAATAAATATAAAAGAATCAAATTTCTAGAAAAAAAAAAAATCCTCAATTCCAGAATCACACAGACCTGGATTAACTCCTGCTGCTAACAATTACTCTCTGTGTCACCACAAGCATGTTCCTTCATTCCTCCAAGTCTCAGTATCTTCATTAAAATATATCATAATTCTGGGACCTATTTCCTTGGATTGTTGGAAGGCATACATAAGGCCATGGGTGCCAACATGGCCTAGCACAGAGCCTGAAATGGAGTCACTGTTTCAATAAATGTTAGCTGTTGCAATTAGGCATTGAGTAAATGTTTTTGAATTCCTGCTGAACCAAACAGGCAAGTCCTGTCCAAAATAAAACACAAAAAGTATAACCCAGAGACATGCTCGCATCCTAAATTAGTGCTGTCTAGGTTAGTTTGTCTGAATGCATTTTGACTGTAATACAATCAAACAGCCACAAAACAGTGAGCGGCAGAGGTCTTTCCTTTACTCTGTCCTTCTCATCCTATTTGGCATTTATTGATAGCCGTTTAGAAAGAATGTTTATTTTTCCCCGCAATCACATTTTCAGAAAGAGTGAACAAGGAGGGGAGTGGTAACTCGAGGAGGAAATATTATTAAGAGATTATTTAATGTTATTGATATATTGCACCGAGAGTCAAGGAAATGCACCAATCGATAGATGCCCGCATCAATGTTTCATCTACTTTTAGCCCTTTGCTGGAGTATTTAATTAGCTTGTGATTTCGAAAATTGCATGGAGGACAAGGCAATGAATGTTCTGGAACTAAAGACAGAAGTGATTATTTTGCTTCCAGCATCTTATGAAAAACAGTGGCTGGAAAATGTAGTGATGTGCAGAGAACTTAAAACTGGCATGATAATGGAGAGAATGCTCCTCAGGGACTGGTTTGCTCTGGGATTCATAATTATTCATATATATTTTTGTCTCACTTCAATCTCATTCCCTCTCTATGGGGTTGGTTGCTGTCTCCACTTTGAATGTTGCTGAAGCTCCAATACTTTGGCCACCTGATTCGAAAAGCTGACTCATTGGAAAAGACCCTGATGCTGGAAAAGATTGAGGGCAAGAGGAGAAGGGGATGACAGAAGATGAGATGGTTGGATGGCATCAGCAACCAAATGGACATGAGTTTGCACAAACTCTGAGAGATAATGAAGGACAGGGAAGTCTGGTGTGCTGCATTTCACGGGGTCACAAAGAGTCAGACACAACTTAGTGACTGAACAACTTTGTTTTTTTGGTCTCGAAGCTTCCTCTTGATCTGGAGGATATTATTCAATATATCTTCTGTCTAACAGATCCAAAGAGATGGCAACATGAAAAGGATTCAGCCTGAAGTACCTGACTTTGTAGATGGAGGAAGGAGTCACAAGCCAAGTAATGAAGGCATCCTCTAGAATCTGGAAAAGGCAAGGAAACAGTTTCTCTCCTAGAGCTTCCAGAAGGAACACAGTCCTGCTGACACCATAGTTTTATCCTGACAAGGCTGTGTCAGACTTTTGCCTTTCAGAACTGGAATCTATAAATTGATGGCCACTAAGATATTGGGCTTCCCAGGTGGCTCAGTGGATAGGGATTCTGCCTACAATGCAGGAGACACAGACAGACGTGAGTTCAATCCCCAGGTTTAAAAAGCAGAGACATTACTTTGCCAACTAAGGTCCATCTAGTCAAGGCTATGGTTTTTCTTGTGGTCACATATGGATGTGAGAGTTGGACTGTGAAGAAAGCTGAGCGCCAAAGAATTGATGCTTTTGAACTGTGGTGTTGGAGAAGACTCTTGAGAGTCCCTTGGACTGCAAGGAGATCCAACCAGTCCATCCTAAAGGAGATCAGTCCTGGGTGTTCATCGGAAGGACTGATGTTGAAACTGAAACTCCAATACTTTGGCCACCTCATGTGAAAATTTGACTCATTGGAAACGACCCTGATGCTGGGAGGGATTGGGGGCAGGAGGAGAAGGGGACAACAGAGGATGAGATGGCTGGATGGCATCACCAACACAGTGGACACGAGTTTGAGTGAACTCTGGGAGTTGGTGATGGACAGGGAGGCCTGGTGTGCTGCGATTCATGGGGTCGCAAAGAGTCGGACTGAGCAACTGAACTGAACTGAACTGAAGATATTGGTCTTCCCAGGTGGCTCAGTGGATAGGGATTCCGCCTACAATGCAGGAGACACAGACAGACATGAGTTCAATCCCTGGGTTGGGAAGATCCCCTGGAGGAGGGAATGGCAACCCACTCCATTATTCTTGCCTGGAGAATCCCATGGACAGAGGAGCCTGGTGGGCTATAGTCCATAGGATCAAAAAGAGTCTGTCATGAATGAAACAATTGAACACACACACACAAGATAGTAATTTGTTACAGCAATAGAAGATTAATACAATCAACCTCTTTTTTTAAATTGAAATATAATTACTCCCAGGTGGCGCTAGTAGCAAAGAACCTGCCTGTCAATGCAGGTAGCCGTAAGAGATGTGGGTTCAATCCCTGGGTCAAGAAGATTCCCCTGGAGGAGGGCATGTCAACCTACTTCAGTATTCTTGCCTGGAGAATCCCCATGGACAGAGGAGCCTGGTGTGCTGCAGTCCATGGGGTCACAAGAGTTGGACACAATTGAAGCGACTTAGCACATATGCATAATGGCTTTCCAATGTTGTGTTAGTTTTTGCTATACGTTATAGCAGTTACATGTATACATATGTCCCCTCGCTCTTAGTCTTCCTCCCTTCCCCCAGTCTACCTCTCGAGTCAGCACAGAGCACCAGCCTGAGCTCCTTGTGCTATACAGCAGCTTCCTCCTAGCTATCTGTTTCACACATGGTAGTGTATATGGGTCAATCCTAATCTCCCAATTTGTCCCACCCTCTCCTTCCCTCACTGTGTCCACAAGTCTGTTCCCTACTTCTGCATCTCTACGCCTGCCCTGCAAAGAGGTTCACCGATTCCATGTATATGTGTTAATACCATATTTGTTTTGCTCTTTCTGACTTACTTCACTCTGTATGACAAGCTCTAGTTTTATCCACATCACTACAACTGACTCAATTTTGTACCTTTTTATGGCCAAGCAACATTCCGTCGGGCAGTCTTTCTTAGACTGTGCTCTCTTTTTCTTTGCATTTGGGTTTACTATTCACAAAGTCCTGCCCATCTCTTCAGTTCAGTTCAGTTCAGTTCAGTCGCTCAGTCGTGTCCGACTCTTTGTGACTCCATGAATCCCAGCACGCCAGGCCTCTCTGTCCATCACCAACGCCTGGAGTTCACTCAAACTCGTGTCCATCCAGTCAGTGACTCCATCCAGCCATCTCATCCTCTGTCGTCCCCTTCTCCTCCTGCCCCCAATCCCTCCCAGCATCAGAGTCTTTTTCAATGAGTCAACTCTTTGTATGAGGTGGCCAAAGTATTGGAGTTTCAGCTTCAACATCAGTCCTTCCAATGAACACCCAGGACTGATCTCCTTTAGGATAGACTGGTTGGACCTCCTTGCAGTCCAAGGGACTCTCAAGAGTCTTCTCCAACACCACAGTTCAAAAGCATCAAATCTTCGGTGCTCAGCTTTCTTCACAGTCCAACTCTCACACCCATACATGACCACTGAAAAACCATAGCCTTGACTAGACGGACCTTTGTTGGCAAAGTAATGTCTCTGCTTTACAATATGCTATCTAGGTTGGTCATAACTTTCCTTCCAAGGAGTAAGCATCTTTTAATTTCATGGCTGCAATCACCATCTGCAGTGATTTTGGAGCCCCCCCAAATAAAGTCTGACACTGTTTCCACTGTTTCCCCATCTCTTTCCCATTAAGTGATGGGACCGGATGCCATGATCTTCGTTTTCTGAATGTTGAGCTTTAAGCCAACTTTTTCACTCTCCTCTTTCAGTTTCATCAAGAGGCTTTTTAGTTCCTCTTCACTTTCTGCCGTAAGGGTGGTGTCATCTGCATATCTGAGGTTATTGATATTTCTCCCGGCAATCTTGATTCCAGCTTGTGTTTCTTCCAGTCCAGTGTTTCTCATGATGTACTCTGCATATAAGTTAAATAAGCAGGATGACAATATACAGCCTTGACGTACTCCTTTTCCTATTTAGAACCAATCTGTAGTTCCATGTCCAGTTTTAACTATTGCTTCCTGACCTGCATATAGGCTTCTCAAGAAGCAGGTCAGGTAGTCTGGTATTCCCATCTCTTTCAGAATTTTCCACAGTTAATTGTGATCCACACAGTCAAAGGCTTTGGCACAGTCAATAAAGCAGAAATAGATGTTTTTCTGGAACTCCTTTGCTTTTTCGATGATCCAGCAGATGTTGGCAATTTGATCTCTGGTTCCTCTGCCTTTTCAAAAGCCAGCTTGAACATCTGGAAGTTCACAGTTCACGTATTGCTGAAGCCTGGTTTGGAGAATTTTGAGCATTACTTTACTAGCGTGTGAGATGAGTGCAATTGTGAAGTAGTTTGAGCATTCTTTGGCATTGGATTTCTTTAGAATTGAAATGAAAACTGACCTTTTCCAGTCCTGTGGCCACTGCTGAGCCCACCTCTTAGAAGGAGAATATTCCGATAGCATCAGGTTCTAGGCTAGGACAGTGGCTGGGCCTGTTTCTCAGTGGGTTGGCCACTGGGAGAGAAAAGGTAATCAATACAAATATCTGACAAGTGTTTCTGCATTCTACTTCTCACAGAATGTAAGGCTAAAATGTAGTTCTAAAGGGAGAAGTTCAGCCTAGATGTCTCTGTTTTCCTGCAAAGGTATACCCTCGCCCCTTCAGGCTATTGTCTAATGTGGATGGCCAGCTGGTAGCCTCTCTTGGACTTAGGATGGGAGGGAAAGGGAGTATCTTAAAGACGGCAGGCTCAAACGACAGGCTCCAGCTGGTTTATCAACATGGTTCACCCTGGCCGTTTGGGTTCATGTCTAATTTATATTGAAATAGTGGTTGGATCTCCCATTTTTCTTTACCCTTTGATTTGATAACTCAGTTGGGGCTCTCATGGGACAGGTGTTTGTGGTTTGGGACAGTGCTTAGGCATCTGACTCTATACTATCTTAATTTCATTGAGATTCCACCTTAAACTCTAAGACGTATTCACTTGTGACCAGTTCCTTTCTGGTCCATCAGCTAATGGAGGAGGCTGCCTTACCTTAGTGTCTAACAGTCTATATGGGGTGCCGAGTCGTCATTCATCACAGCAAGTATTATTATTTAAGAAACTTGGAAAGAGAGTCTAAATCTTGCCAACACTGCCTCACACCTATTTATCACCAAACAATATATTTGTACATGAATGAGCAAATGGATGCATCTACTGTGATTTCCAAGTGTCACAGCTGGGTGTCCCAGGAGTGCTCAGCTCCATCCTGTCTCCCTGGGATCCTGGTATGACCTGTTCATCACTGAACATCTTGTCTGTTGTTCTCCACGTGCCCCTCCTGCTGTCTGTGGGGCTGTAAGATCTCTGAGGCAACCGGTTCCATCACTGTGCTGAATTACTTTGTTCCTACGCTGTTTGTCAGCACGAAGGATTTATGGGATGGTGAGACTCCCTTCTTGGGGACTTTCCTCTTCCCTCTGCGCCCACATGCTACATCACCCCTCCTCCCAGTCCTCATCCATCAGCTACCCTGATTGTGTATATATAGATATAATCCTTCCCTCTCTCTGCTACCTTCCGGTGAGTCAAACACAGGTAAGCAGTAGAGCAGAAGGTGCACAGGCTGGTTCGCATTAGTGGCAGAGAGCTCCAAGACCCTCTAGGAATGAACTTTCTTCTCATTCATGGTCTCTGCTGCTGAAATATGATCATGGGGAGCTTGGGCAACACGCCCCATCCTCTTTTTCCCAACAGAATTGAGCCATCTTTTTCCTAAGTTGCTGCCTGCTACCCATGCTGAAAGGTTAATCTGTTCTTTTTCTCAACTAGTGAATTTATCATAGAGAAGTGGTCTGTTGAGGAAAATATTGATCAAAGGCCTGCCAGGTTCTCTGCTGGTTTGAAATTGAGTGTCGCAGTCAATCAATGGCTTGGTACTTGGTGGGGGTGAAGAGAATGCTGTGGCTTCCACATGGGGCAAGGCTAACAGAGGAAGGGTACTGAGAGGCCACCTCTCCTGATTGGCCCAAAGGCTGGGGTGGGAATCAGTGTTGCTGGGCCAGGATGGGAAAGCTCTGATGCGGGATCTTGGGGACCTCAAAGCCCCACGGATGGCCAGGGTCTTTGTGCTGACATCGAAGGAAATATTCTCTTAAACCAAGCCAGTTAGAATCTATAGGAATAATGGCTTTTTAAAAAAATGTTTATTTATTTATTTGACTGTATCCGGTCTTAATTGTGGCATACGGGCATCTCTCTAGCTGTGGCATGCAGGCTCTAGAGTGCTCACGCTCAATAGTTTCAGTGCAAGGGTTTAGTTGCCCCATGGCATATGAGATCCTAGTTCCCCCATCAAGGATTAAACTTGTGTTTCCTGCAATGGAAGGCAGATTCTTAACCACTGAACCACTGGAGAAGTCCCAGGGATAATGTCTTAATGTAGAATTGCACTCAGGAAATTAAATTCAACTGAGGTGGTAGAAATGGGCTACACTCTCAACAAGTAAGTTTTTGTTTCCAGAAATTCAGTCAACCTCCTTTGCACAAAGAGGCTTCACTGGTGGCTCAGATGGTAAAGAATCTGCCTGCAATGCAGGAGACCAGGATTTGATCCCTGGGTTGGGAAGATCCCCTGGAGAAGGGAATGGCTATCCACACCAGTATTCTTGACTAGGGAATTCCATGGACAGAGGAGTATGGTAGACTACAATCCACGGGGTCACAAAGAGTCAGACAGGAGTGGGTCTAACACTTTCACATTTTTTTTTTTCACTTTGCATGAATGATACCTTAATTTAGTACCATCTTTGGGCTCCTATCAGTAACTTGAATCACCCTCCCTCCCAGTGCATGCCACAAAGTAGCTGCTCCCTGTCAGGCATTTTTGTAAGCAATAGGATTAAAGAGAAAGTCCAGGGCATTCCCTCCCCTCGGTTTACTCTCGTCTGTGTGCAGAGAAAGACTTCTTCATCAGAAGTTGTACAATTCTTTAAGCTCTCTGATCGAAGGAAGCCAATTGAGAAAGGAAGGCATACTCCACTTAGGGGAGTAGCACAGAGAGGAGGGCTTCAAGGAGGAGGTGTCATTGAGCATTGTCTTAAGGAACAACTAGGAATGCATCAGGAAAGGCAATGTGAAGTAGAGATAGGAGCATGCATGTAGAAGGACTTGCCTATACAAAAGAGATCAACAGTTAATTCAGTGTTGACAGGCATGAAAAACATTGAGTTTGACTGATAAACTGAGTCATTCTACGAAGACCTGTGTGACTAACAAAGGAGGTTATTATGAGAAGTGAAGGGGATAAAGTAAGTGATGGACTTAACACAAGGCTTGCCACACAGCAGGTACTTGAAATATTTTATTTCCCTGTAATAACTGCGATTATTTGTTGTAAGTGACATAAAACCATCTGTATTGGTCAGGGTCTCAGCTGGAAGCAGATTAACATTCAATTTGGGTCATAGAGGTAGAGTTGAATAAAGGGACTATTTACAAAAGTGTGGAGCAACTGTAAGGAAAACCATAAGTAATAGGAGAGCACCTAGGCAATAATAACAATAAAGTGAGAGTTGCTCAGACGTGTCCGACTCTGTGACCCCACGAACTACACAGTCCATGGAATTCTCCAGGGCAGAATACTGGAGTGGGTAGCCTTTCCCTTATCCAGGTTATCTGCCCAACCCAGGGATCGAACCCAGGTATCCTGGATTGCAGGCAGATTCCTTACCAGCTGAGTCACTAGTGAAGCCCAAGAATACTGGAGTGGGTAGCCTGTTCCTTCTCCGGTGGTTCCTCCTGACCCAGGAATTAAACCAGGTCTCCTGCATTGTAGGTGAATTCTTTACCAGCTCAGCTACTAGGGAAGCCAGTAACAGCAAGTACCATTACTCTTGTTGTTTTAGTAGCTAAGTCACGTCTGACTCTTTTGCGACCCCATGGACTGTAGCCCATCAGGCTCCTTTGTCCACTGAATTTCCCAGGCAAGGGTTGCCATTTCCTTCTCCAGAGGATCTTCCTGACCCAGGGATTAAACCCGAGTCTTTTGCATTGGTAGGCAGATTCTTTACCACTTAGCTACCAGGGAAGCCATTACTATACGTAGGTCTGAAATGGCAAGAGAGAGAAACTATTGCCCTATCCAAGTGGGGAGGGTGGAGAAAGAGAGGGAGAGACAGAAGCAGTGAGCACAGTGCCATCTGCTATATTTGGTTGAGGTTATTCAACCCACCCTCAGTGATGCAGCAGCCAGGGAGCCAGGGACTAAAACTCCGGCCTCACTCTGCCCCCTCCCTCTGATACCCTGCCAGTGTGCCCTGTTGGCTGAATTCTACTGGAAGCTAGAAGCCTCAGAAGTGCTGATGAAGCCCATACAGGTCAGCGTCCTGGGTGGTGACCAAGTTGGAGTCGGGAGGTCAATGAGTCCAAATGGAACACAGAAGACAGGCAGTCTGCCAGCTCAAACTGAATTAAGTCAAAGAGAGATTTCATCAGCTTTGGGAGTAGAACTATCTTCAGGCATTGCTGATTCCAAAACACCTCTAGCCCCGCTTTCCCAGGAGATGGCTAAGGTTTCAGACACTATGAGATGGCCCAAAACTATCCAACCAGCTTAGAGATGCAAGTGGAGAAAGGAAATATCTTTCCCAGCAGTTTCAGTAATAAGCCATGCCCAAGTTGGGTCCTGCTTAAATAACCTGAGTCTCAGTTTCATCAGTGACTCAATGGACATGAGTTTGAGCAAACTCTAGGAGCTGGTGAAGGACAGGGAAGCCTGGTGTGCTGCTGTCCATGGGATCAGGAAGAGTTGGACACAACTGAGGGACTGAATAAGTTTCCTCATCTTTAAAATGAGAAGAGGTATATCCACTTAACCCAGCTGTGGAAAGGAGGGTGAAAGAATGGTCAAAATCATGGGCTTTTGAGCCACGTTGCTTAGATTTCAACCTAAGATCATAACATCTACAGGATGGTAACCTTGGCTGCGTCTTAATCCCTTTAACCTTCACTTTCCATTTCATCAACATGATAATAGCACTTATTATATAAGGTGATTAAGCAACAGAGTAGGTAAAGTAATGCATGAGAATTCTTCACAGAGCATTTGGAACCTACCAGGTGGCAAAGAGGTAAAGAATTCACCTGCCAATGGGAGAGATGCAAGAGATGCGGATTTGGTTGGGAAGATCCCCTGGAGGAGGGCAAGGCATCTCACTCCAGGGTTCTTACCTGGAGACTCCCCGTGGACAGAGGAACCTGGGGGCTATAGTACATGGGGCTCACAAACAGCCAGACTGAGTGTGCACACAGACACACACACACATACAAGTATGCAATAGATATTAGTTGATCTTGTTGTCATTGTTATTATTTTCATGCTTAGACTCTGTACAGGTGAGAACAAAACCCTTTCTTTTTATGTTTTCAGCCCCAGCTACCTTGTTAAGAGTGCCCCTCTGCTATGCTAAGAATGGTACCCTGGTGTAAATTTCTAACCTCCAGTCACAGGAGAGACGGATGATGCTGATTTGCTTTGCTTCTCACATCTCATTCCTACTTTTATCAATGAGATTGTCTCCTGCTGATTCCAGCTCTTCCATATTGTCAGGAACAATCTTATAAGTCCTAGAGGTTGGTTTCTTTTGCCCTGCAGGAGCCAGGTGGCACTGACCGCTGGTCACTCCCATGGTGCCCAAATTTTTAGTGCTCACTGTTGGTATTGTGTCCCTGAGAGCAGCTGGTAAGAGCCCTGGTGTATAACATGTTAATATCATTAGAGATGAAAAGATGGACTCCCCAGATCAGCCTTCCACAAAGTCTAATGGACTTCCTTTCCCTGGAAAATGTGCAAGCTGGGAAGAACAGGGGAAAACTTTTTTATTTTCTTTTGCTTTTCAAAAAAACCAATTGTCCGTGAAATCAAATAAAGGTGAAATACATATTAAAATACAGTGGGCCTGCTAAAATCAGTTAGATGAAATAACAAAGCTCCAAAGTAATGCCATGCCATGCCTCTGAGATTTATAATCATATTACACTGCTTGTGGTTTGGTAACAACAACAAAAAATAAGTGTGTGAGCTTAAAATATGATTCTGGGCAGCATGATATTTTTGGGGGGAGGGGGCGGGGAACCTCTCAGACCAAAATGAGATGGCCAGATTCCAGTCTTCAGCCATCCAACTCCATGTTGAGAAATTACATCTCCCTGAAGACCCAGTTCCCTCATCTATACAATGAAGGTACAGGGTCAGACACACTCCAGAAACCACTTCAACCTCACACTGTTTGTTTGTTTCTATTATTGTTGGATTTTTAAGAACATTCAATGGGATTTTCTCTCTTGAAACGTAAAATGATGGATGAAGCCAGCAGAAAGTTTTGCAATCCCACCTTACTTAAACCTTCCCTGGGTATCAGTATCGTTTAAAACTTTTATTTATTTTTAATTGGAGGATAATTGCTTCACAATATTGTGTTGGTTTCTGCAATACAGCAACATGAATCAGCCATAGGTATACATATGTCCCCTCCCTCTTGAACCTCCCTCCCTCCTCCCACCCCTTCCCATCCCTCTAGGTTGTTACAGAGCCCTGGTTTGAGTTCCCTGAGTCACACAGCGACTTCCCATTGGATGTCTATTTTACATATGGTAATGTATATGTTGGGCTTCCTGGGTGGTGCTAATGGTAAAGATCCTCCCTGCCAGTGCAGGAGGAATAAGAGATGCAGGTTGGATTCCTGGGTGGGGAAGATCCTCTGAAGCAGGGCCACTCCAGTCTTCCTGCCTGGAGAATCCCATGGACAGAGGAGCCTGGCAGGCTGCGGTCCATGGGATGAGAAAGAGTCAGACAGGACTGAAGTGACAGCAGCAGCAGCAGCAGTGTATATGATTCCCTGCTACTCTCTATGAGGTAACAGCTCGCCACTTTTTCCAGCAAGAGTAATGCAGTGGATGGACCTAGAAACTGTCACAGAGGATGAAGTAAGTCAGAAAGAGAAAAACATGTGTTGTATATTAATACATATAAAGTGGAATCTGAAAAAACTGGTATAGATGATCTTATTTACAAAGCAGAAATAGAGACACAAATGTGGAGAAAACTAAAGGGAAAAGGAAGGGGGTTGGGATGAATTGGGAGATTGGGATCAGCATATACCCGCTATTGATAAGATGTATAAAAGAGATGACAAATGAGAGCCTACTGTATAGCACAGGGAACTCAACTCAACATTCTGTGGTGACCTAGAGGGGAAGAAAAATGAAAAAAGAGAGGATATATGTATACGTGTAGCTGATACACTTTGCTGTACAGTAGAAAGTAACACAACATCATAAAGTCACTATACTCCAATAATTTTTTTTTTTTTTTTTTTTTACAAAAAGAGCAACATATTGAACTAAGATTGCCTATGATGGATACATACCTGTAGGGTGAGGGTTCATTTCAATCTCTGCCTCAACAGGTGCCCGGGCCAACCTCCATTTAATTATCAGAACTAAGGCATGTCAGTCCCCTCTGATGGGGAAAGGGGATTGTCCAGACAGAGCCAAACTGGGTGTTGATTGGATAATGGAATAAATAGATGACATCCTGCTAGATGGTCAGTGAGTCACTGAATGAAGACCTGACCAGTGTTCTCAGTGAGGCTTACGCCAGTGGATATCGGGGCCATGGTGAAGACTTAGCCCTGATTGGCTCTTGGCCTTGGCCAACCCTCCCTTGAGAGAAGGGAGGCTGAGAGGCACAGGATGCTGAGTCCATCTTCTCCATGGGGACCCAAGCTCTACTAGTGCCCTGAGCTCGTGCCCTAATGCTGCTGCAACGAATTAGCACTGATTTACTGGCCTAAACCCTCATGGTTCAGATAGTAAAGAATCTGCCTGCAATGTAGGAGACCTCAATTTGGTCCCTGGGTCAGGAGGATACCCTGGAGAAAGGAATGGCTACCCATTCCTGTATTCTTGGCTGGGAAATTCCATGGACAGAGGAGCCTGGAAGGCTACAGTCCATGGGGTCACAAAGAGTCAGATGCAGCTAAGCGACTAACATTTTCACTGGCTTAAAAAAATGCAAATGTATTAATATTGCCTTGTAGTTCTGGAGGGCAGACATCAACAGTGGTTCTCACTGAGCTTAAAATCAAGCTGCGACAGGATTGCATTCCTTCTGGAAGCTTTAGGGGAGACTGTTTCCTTGCCTTCTCTAGCTCCTAGAGGTCACCCTCTTCTGTACCTCATGGCCCCCACCTCCCAGGTCAAAGCCATCAGTCACACTGCTCTGCCTTCCGCTTCTGTGATCACATCTACTTCTCTGACTCTGACCCTCCTCTCTCCCTAGTATAAGGACTCTTGTGACGGCATTGGGCCCACCTCGATTATCCAAGGTAATTTCCCATCTCAAGATCCTCAGCGTAATCACATCTCCAAAGTCCTTTTTGCCACATAAGGTAACATATTCACAGGTTCCAGGGGTTAGGACATGAACATCTTTGGAGGAAGGTGGGTACTATTATTCTGCCAACCACAAGCTGGATACAAGTCTTTCCTCTTTATCCCCTCTCTTTAGTCCTGGAATTGTCTACCATTCTTGAAAAAGTGAAAGTTGTTCAATTGTGTCCAACTCTTTGTGACCCCATGGACTGTATAGTCCTGAATTCTCCAGGCCAGAATACTAGAGTGGGTAGCCTTTCCCCTCTCCAGGGGAGCTTCCCAACCCAGGGATTGAACCCAGGTCTCCCACATTGCAGATGGATGCTTTAACAGCTGAGTCACAAGAGAAGCCCAAGAATACTAAAGTGTGTAGCCTATCCCTTCTCCAGCAGATCTTCCTGACCCAGGAATGGAACCAGGGTCTCCTGCATTGCAGGCAGATTCTTTACCAACTGAGCTATCAGGGAAGCCTTGAAAGCCTTGGAAACTTGTGGTAAAAAAATTATTGGGATCTTGTAGTCTTCCAGAAGTCCCAGGACTCTGGCTACTGATACTCCCAAATCACTTTTCTCCTTTTTTTTTTTCTTTCCCATGCTCTAAAATCCTTCCTGAGGCTATTGGTGTCTCATGGTTTGACTGTCAAAGAATGGCAGGCCATGGAGTAAAAAAAAAAAAAAAAAAAAGATTGGGGCAGAAGAGATATTAATAAATGCATCACCATATTATCCCAATAAGAGGGCATCCATCAGTTGTGATTCTGAAGCTGGACTCTAGATGTTCATGTTGATACTTCTTGCAGGAGTCCAAGGTGCCTAAGTCACAGTCATTTAATCATTCTTTTATTTGCAAACTTTTTTGAATATCTACAAAATAGAGGGTTCAAATGGTCTCAGTGGAAGTGAGAAATAGATTTAAGGGCCTAGATCTGATAGATAGAGTGCCTGATGAACTATTGACTGAGCTTCGTGACATTGTACAGGAGACAGGGATCCATCCCCATGGAAAAGAAATGCAAAAAAGCAAAATGGCTGTCTGGGGAGGCCTTATAAATAGCTGTGAAAAGAGAAGAGAGGTGAAAAGCAAAGGAGAAAAGGAAAGATATAAGCATTTGAATGCAGAGTTCCAAAGAATAGCAAGAAGAGATAAGAAAGCCTTCTTCAGCGATCAATGCAAAGAAATAGAGGAAAACAACAGAATGGGAAAGACGAGAGATCTCTTTAAGAAAATTAGAGATACCAAGGGAACATTTCATGCAAAGATGGGCTTGATAAAGGACAGAAATGGTATGGACCTAACAGAAGCAGAAGATTTTAAGAAGAGATGGCAAGAATACACGGAGGAACTGTACAAGAAAGATCTTCATGACCCAGATAATTATGATGATGTGATCACTAATCTAGAGCCAGACATCTTGGAATGTGAAGTCAAGTGGGCCTTAGAAAGCATCACTATGAACAAAGCTACTGGAGGTGGCTGGAATTCTAGTTGAACTGTTTCAAATCCTGAAAGATGATGCTGTGAAAGTGCTGCACTCAATATGCCAGCAAATTTGGAAAACTCAGCAGTGGCCACAGGACTGGAAAAGGTCAGTTTTCATTCCAATCCCAAAGAAAGGCAATGCCAAAGAATGCCCAAACTACCGCACAATTGCACTCATCTCACATGCTAGTAAAGTAATGCTCAAAATTCTCCAAGCCAGGCTTCAGCAATACGTGAACCGTGAACTCCCTGATGTTCAAGCTGGTTTTAGCAAAGGCAGAGGAACCAGAGATCAAATTGCCAGCATCCTCTGGATCATGGGAAAAGCAAGAGAGTTCCAGAAAAACATCTATTTCTGCTTTATTGACTATGCCAAAGCCTTTGACTGTGTGGATCACAATAAACTGTGGAAAATTCTGAGAGAGATGGGAATACCAGACCACCTGACCTGCCTCTTGAGAAATCTGCAGAAAGCAACAGTTAGAACTGGACATGGAACAACAGACTGGTTCCAAATAGGAAAAGGAGTACGTCAAGGCTGTATATTATCACCCTGCTTATTTAACTTATATGCAGAGTACATCATGAGAAATGCTGGACTGGAAGAAACACAAGCTGGAATCAAGATTGCCGGGAGAAATATCAATAACCTCAGCTATGCAGATGATACCACTCTTACGGCAGAGAGTGAAGAGGAACTAAAAAGCCTCTTGATGAAAGTGAAAGAAGAGAGTGAAAAAGTTGGCTTAAAGCTCAAAATTTAGAAAATGAAGATCATGGCATCCAGTCCCATCACTTCATGGGAAATAGATGGGGAAACAGTGGAATCAGGGTCAGACTTTATTGGTTGGGGCTCTAAAATCACTGCAGATGGTGACTGCAGCCATGAAATTAGAAGACGCTTACTCCTTGGAAGAAAAGTTATGACCAACCTAGATAGCATATTCAAAAGCAGAGACATTACTTTGCCGACTAAGGTCCATCTAGTCAAGGCTATGGTTTTTCCTGTGGTCATGTATGGATGTGAGAGTTGGACTGTGAAGAAGGCTGAGCGCCGAAGAATTGATGCTTTTGAACTGTGGTGTTGGAGAAGACTCTTGAGAGTCCCTTGGACTGCAAGGAGATCCAACCAGTCCATTCTGAAGGAGATCATCCCTGGGATTTCTTTGGAAGGAATGATGCTAAAGCTGAAGCTCCAGTACTTTGGCCACCTCATGTGAAGAGTTGACTCATTGGAAAAGACTCTGATGCTGGGAGGGATTGGGGGCAGGAGGAGAAGGGGACGACAGAGGATGAGATGGCTGGATGGCATCACAGACTCGATGGATGTGAGTCTGAGTGAACTCTGGGAGTTGGTGATGGACAGGGAGGCCTGGTGTGCTGCAATTCATGGGGTCGCAAAGAGTCAGACACGACTGAGTGACTGAACTGAACTGAACCGAATGGTCTCAGGTCGGGTAGAACTGGTACAGTCAGAAGAACATCAACTGTTCACACTCAAGAGTAACTAAAGCAAAGAAGACAGATAATACACCTGTTGGTGCAGACCTGAGACCATCAGAATCCTCCCGCACTGCAGGACGGTGTGTGCATTTTCACAAGAGTCACTAAAGAAAACTGCTTGTTGGGATGCCCTCAGTGATCACACACATGCCCTAGGACCTAGCCTTTTCCTAGAAATGTGTGCATATGAGCGCTGAGAAACACACACAAGAACATCCATAGTGGCCACAGCTGAAAGGGGCCCAAATGTCTGAAGACTGATAAGAACACACAGTACAAACAGTGGTCTCCTGCACAGAAATTCTGTCTCAATTTGTTCAGGTGCTAAACAAAATACCATACAGAGAGTGATTTAAACAACAGACTTGCTCGCAGTTTGAAATGTTGGGAAGTACGCGATGAAGGCACCAGCCATTTTGGTGGCTGGTGAGAGCTTGTTTCCTGGTTCATAGACTCCCGTCTTCAGAGACAGAGAGAGACAGAGAGACATGGTTACTTTCACATGTTACCTTTTATATTTTTCACATCTTCTGTTTTAAAGATGATAAACGAGGCTCAGAGAAGTTGTGACTTTCCCCAAATCTCACAATTGATGTCAGGCCAGCAGATTTAAAATCTGCTCTTTCTGCAGTGCAGGAGACCTGGGTTTGTTCCCTGGGTCAGGAAGATCCATTGGAGGAGGAAATGGCAACCTACTCCAGTATTCTTGTCTGGAGAATCCCACGGACAGAGGAGCCTGGAGGGGTACAGTCTGTGGGGTCACAAAGAGTCGGACACGACTGAAGCGACCACATCTATCCATCCTTTCTGGCATCATCAGGAATTGTCAGTCTTGGCTCAGCACTATGGAGATTCCGGGTTGGGGGGCCATCTTCCATACTACAGGGTGCTTAGCAGAGTCTCCAACCCCGCTCACGAGATGCCTCCCTAAGTCACGACAACTGAAAGTGTCTCCAGATATTGCCAAATGTCCCCCCTGGATACAAAATCACCTTGGTTGAGAATCACCGCTGTAAATGCAGTAAAGGAAATCCAGAATTTGCCCCTTACCGGCTCGTGACCATTGAGTTAGTATGTCATTTTCACCAACAGTGAAACCTTAGTTTCCTTATCTCTAAAATGGGGATCAAACCCATAATACCTACCTACAGCATGAGTATAGGATGTTTAGCCACTGCCTGGTACTTTAAATGCCTCATACGTGGTGGTTGAGATAGTCTGTCTCACCAACTGGCTATAATTTTACACAGAGGATTTTTAATTTTTATTTTTTTGGCAAATTAAAGACACACTGAATTACAGATGAGGACAGGCATCGGCGGCCCCTCCCGTCTACCTAATTAGTACAACTCCATTGACAGCCTGCATCCTTCAAAGGATGCTCCCTGGGATGCGGGCCCTCTGCGAAGCTGGCTGGGAACTTGGAACAGAGTCGAATGTCCAACATCAAACATTTCAAAGCTCAGAAATGAGGCCATGTTCTCCAATAGGGAGCTGTCTCTGTAAACGTTCCCATGCTTATTAAATTCCTACAGTGGCCACTTTAATTGGACCCGCCTCCCTCACTTGACTAATCAAGGCTGCAGAGTCCTGCTCAGGTTTTGTCTCGAGAGCAGGATTCCCAACCAGGGGCTCCTGCTTCTGTCTGGCTCAGGTTCTCAGGGCTGACTCTACAGATATACTTCCTGGCTCTTCTGGTCTCCAAGCCAATCTTCATCAATAGCCTCCCTTCCTGCCCAATTAAGTCACCCTCCCTGCTCCCATGAGGTTCCCAGGTGGCTCCGTGGTAAAGAATCTGCCCGCCAATGCAGGAGATGTGGGTTCAGTCCCTTGGTCGGGAAGATCCCCTGGAGAAGGAAATGGCCATCCAGTCCATTTCCCATGGAGGAAAATAGGAAATCTCATGGACAGAGGAGCCTGGCAGGCTACAGTCCACTGGGGCTCAAAGAGTAGGACACGACTTAGCAACTGAGCATGCATGTTTTGCTGCCCAATCCATTGTCCCTCCTTGCCTACCTCTGTGTCCACAGCACGTGGCCTGATGCCGAGGAGCTGATCAATAAGTGTTAAATAAATTAATGACTGAATGGGTGATGAGCATCAGTCTTGCCCTTCGGATTCAGTGATCCCCATCAGAAACTGTATCCGGGACCCCACATGTAAAGCCTGGGGACTGAGGTGTTCTCCTAATTGCAAGGTTCTCAGCCTCTCCCAAAATACTCCTCTCATCAGAGGTCACAGTTTTGGGGCCTGCATGTGACTGTTTTATCTGACCAGATCGATGCTTTGGCAAACAGGTCATTGGATTATTTTTGGCCAGGGCACATGCTCTCCAGTTTGCTGTGGTCTCCATCATCATAGAGCTACGCACGTGCTCAATCACTGAGGTCTCCTACCCATATGTCCAGGCACCTGAGCTGGGATCTTTGCTAGGACAGGACCCAACTCACCCATGAGGCTATTCTACCTCGAATCCAACACCCCAAGCTGGATTCTTGATGTCCACGTGGGTCTCCATCCATTTGGCTGAAGTCCTGGTCTATTGTACACTCCCGGCCAGGTGTGTCCCATTTCCCTCCCCTCCCTCTTCCTCCCACTTTTCTTGCAGTTGATGGTCAACAACGGCTAAGCAGAGATGTCAGTGCTGATCATGGAGGTCCCCTCACACCTCTTCCTTCACTCTTAACCTTGTCTCTGATTCTTCCAAATAGCTGCGAGTGAGAGCAGATCTCCCAGAACTATGGAGACTGACTTCACGGCTGAATGTCTGACTTCCTCCAGAGACCCAGATAGAGCAGGCTCTGAAGGATTAGGGAACCTGAAGATGAGAAACTTCAAAATCAGCAGGGAGACTGTTTCTCCCTTTGGACTCAGTTCTCAGACCACACAGGTGTCCAGTTGGTGCCACCCAACCCAGCACAGTCCTAACAAGCATATCCCCTGCTCCCCCTCCCCATGTGAATTTCACTCCTAAGCTGGCCATGGAAAGGACCTATTCCAGGGTGACCTGAATAATCCCAGGATTTGGGTGGGTGAGGAGCAGCATGGGACATCAATGATGCTGACCAGGATAGAGGGGTGTGTGGGTATGAGCACAGGTCAACGGTATTCAGGGCAAATGCTTTAGTCCCTTTTCATCTGAAGCATAAGCAAATTCTTTGCACCACATGCTGGAGTAGCACATTATATCCAAGCAACAATAGGATGTGGAAATTCCTTGAGAACAAAGGTCCCAGAGCGAAACTGGTTATTGCTCAGACACAAGGTAAATGCAGCAAAAATCCCATTTTAATGAACTTGAAGGAACGCCAGAATTCTGTGTCAACGGGAGGGTTACGTCTGAGGAAACAGTGCCCAGTATCATGCAGGACTTGCTTGATACTCAGAAGGCTGGTTCCTTAGGATAATAAAGTTATAGCATTTGAAAGACACTCCCCTGATCATCTTATTTTAGAGGCAGGAAGACTGAGGCACAAGGGGTGAGGTATCAGCATGGATACTGGAGGAATCTGGAAACCCAGCTTTCAGATGTCTTTGGACATTGGGCAAATAATATCCTCTAGCTGTAACTCAGATTCCCCATCTGCAAAATGAAAAAGTTGGAATATTTCTAAATTGCAATTGGAAGGTTGGAATAATTTCTTGATCACGTCTACTTAGAAATCCTTGACCACTATTGACCAGACCCACTATGGTGTTACATTGAAAGATGCAAAGCCCAAATAGGAATTTCAGCCTCTGCTCATGTGTCTTTCAGATATTTAATGGAATCCTGTGGGCTTCTCTGACAGCTCTGATGCAAGAGACCTGGGTTCGATCTCTGGATCAGGAGGATCCCCTAGAGGAAGAAATGGCAACCCACTCCAGTATCCTTGCCTGGAAATCCTATGGACAAAGGAACCTGGCTGGCTACAGTCCATGGGGTTGCAAAGAGTTGGAAATGACTGAACACATGCCACATTAATGGAACCTTGTATTCATCCTGCTATGACTCTCAATAACATCTTCTTTCTTTGTATATACTGATATGTGCTGAGGTTCCAGTGACTCTAAATACCTTATGTACTTTTGCTACTAAAGGGGACTCATTCACAGTGCTTTAAACAAATTAGGGGGCCTATGCTTTTACATAAAAGAAATCCAGACATGAGTAGTTCAGAATTGGTTTCATGCTTCCCAGAGTCATTAGGAAATTTCTATTTTCTATTCCACAATCCTCAAAGTCATTTGATGGCTGCTGGAGCACCAGCCTTCATGGTACATATCAAGCAATCAGAAGAGAAAGAGCATGGGGCAAGTCTATTTCTCCTGAGTAAGACCCATTTAAAGGGACTTCCCAGAAACTCCACTCAATGATTTCCCCTAGCAACTCATTGGCCAAGCCTAGCTGCAAAGAGAACCTTAAAATGCTAATATTGTCACTGGGACACTTCAAAAAAATAGGAGTTTACTTTTAGTGGAAGAGGAGAAAATTGATACTGAGTAGGCATACAGCAGTCTCTGCCACATTGCACCCGCTCTCCTCAAACTAATATGTTCTCACCATCTTGGTCATTTCATGTTCCCGCTCCTTCACGCAACCCATAAGATCTGTTTCAGACAGGCCATCCCTTCCCCAGTGAGTGCCATTATTCTGCTTACAGTCCCTTCCTTGTGCGCTGACTCTGTGGTACAAGGATGCTGCCCAGCTCAGACAAACTCAGGCAAAGTCTCTGGCTCCCACCCACCTAGCACCCACTCCCCAACTTTCTCCTTTGTCAGGAAGCTGATCTGTAAGCCACCTTGGATTCCAACTCCAGTTAGATCTCTAAAACCTTGCTTGGCCTTTGGCTGGTATCCAATAAAATTAAGCTGATTCCTGCTGGGCTGATGGCTCCTAGTTTGAAATTCTGATTTCTTTGTTCCCTCTCCACCTGGCTCACTCCTGCCTCTCCTTCCCTGGACCTGGATCCTTAAGCTCAGAGAACTCAAGTGCAGGTCCACGGGCTCTTCTTAACAAAGGTTGCTTTTTACTGGACCCATGGAGGTCCTGGATCTCATAAATAAATGGAAATTTCTCCTCCATAGTTTAAAATCCATAGTTATATATTGATAACATGGTTATACACAAATTTTTTTGTTGTTGTTGTTTAGTTTCTAAATCATGTCTGATACTTTTGTGACCAGGCTGTAGACCATCAGGCTCCTCTGTCCATGGGATTTTCCAGGCAAGAATACTGGAGTGAGTTGCCATTTACTTCTCCAGGGGAATTTCCAACCCAAGGATCAAACTGGAGTCTCCTGCATTGCAGGCAGATTCATGCCTATGAAATTCTATAGTTTATAAATGGCTAAGAAGCAAGAAAAAAGATATCCACTCTTTCAGTAAACATGGATATGTAAAGTACAACATCAAAGAGACACCATGTCACACCCTTTTAATTGCAAAACATTAAAAATTCCCACAATATTAAGTGTTGGTGAAGGTTCTGAAAAACTGAATATCTTATCCACAACTGGTATAACTATCAATTTGAGCAACTCTGGTAAATAATTTGGAAATATAAAGATGTGTGTATGCAATGATCATGCAATTTCTTCCCTAAGTTTATACATTAAAGAAATGCTTATACGTTTACACAAGAACACTTGGATATAGATGTTTTTATTGGTACTATTTGTGTGGAGATTTTGCTCTAGCTGAGAAATTGGCTTCCATGCAGTCTGAAGATGAGCACAAACTCCAGGGAATTCTCCATCCACTCTCAACAATGCTCCTTAAGGCAATCTTCCCCGTTATGGAGGCATGTAGCTCAAACAGAGACTGGAACGGGTCCAAAATAAGGGCATCTTCCAGTTTCCATGTGACTCCTGACATATCAAAAGTAAGAGATGCTGAAAGGAATCATTGTTTCTCATCCAGGTTTCTAGTAACTTCCCAGAAGAACTTATGTACCTAGTTAGTCATTGGATGGTCCAGGGTACAACCTAGGCAGATGAAACAAGGGGGCAGTGCATGGCAGCAAATGGTGGGACCAGAGGCTGTGTTCTTGGAGATGCTTAAAACCACAGCAGATTGATTCTGAGTAATGACAGGGACAGTGAAAACAGACCCCCTCATCCTCGGGTGAGGATGGCAGGACCTCAGGAGGATGACAGATCCTGGATATTAAGAGAATAAATGAGGCTTCAGGGTCAGGCTCCAGTCCCAAGAGGAGCTAGGATTGTATAAAGATCATAAATTGTTATCACCATCATACCAGCTAATTCTTATTAAGCATTTATCATGTGTCAGGAACTGTGTAAAATGACTTTCCTACTATGGCGGTTATTGCCAATTGCATACTAATAGACATTCTTCCCTTATGCCTTATTAATGGGCCTGTGATTTCATTCAGAATGGCCATGTGCACAGAAAAAGTTTTCCTACAGTATCTTGTGGCTAAAGGCGACCATATGATATAGTTCCAGTCAATGAGATGAGACTAGAGTTCCATTTAATGGTCCTTCTAAGAAAGCTGACCTTTTGCCTTTTCTCTTCCTGTTTCTCTGCCTGGAATGTGGTCAGGATGAAGCGGTTATATTGTGATCAAGAGGAAAAGGCACTCATGCTAAGGAAGGCAGTGCAGGAAAACCAAAGAACCTTGAGGATGATAGTGCCATGCATTGCCTGCCTTTATGGTTCTCATTTTATGAGAAAAATCTACCAATTTTGGTTAAGACACTGTGACATTCAGATAAACACAGTCCTTGAAAAGAACATTCTCATTTAATCCTCCCAGCTTCTGCCGTAGGCACTCTCACGTGCCCATTTTCCAGATGAGGAAACTAAAGCTCAGAGAAGTTAAACTAGTTTCTAGCAGAAGCATGGCTAGAGCTCCCTCTGTCTCATACAAATTCATCCTTATTATTTTTCTATTCTTCCTGCTTCTTCACTGCACATTAAGAAGGGGTTTAACCCAATTCTTGTACGGTGAGGTGAGTCAACAGAGAATTCATAGGGTAGGGGTCAAGGGAAGAGGGATAGGAGGCTACACTGATGTTGATTCAATCCTGAGAGGCAAGATAATGGAAATCTTAAGTCCCATCTATTTCCCTTTTCCTTGGTCACCTCCTGCTGTGTAGAGAATGCCCTCGGGAATTCCAAGGGAGGAAATGGTGGGGGCCAAACTGACTGGCGGGGCGGGGCCGGAGAGGGGGGATGTTGTTCAGTGGAGAAGTAGCCATTCATCCTTCCAGTTACACCGAATGGGCAGAAACCACTGAATTCAGGAGGCCAGTGAATTGAGAGGGAGACTGATGTACAGGTCCAGGGTGGGGACCGGATCAGACTCTCTCTGGTTTGGAGTATCTTTGAAGAAGCTGATTGCTAACAAAACCCTGGTAAGAGCAACAGATGTGATGTTTGTTTCTGCCTTTCACCCCATCCCCAGAGAAGCAAGGAGATTATCCTGTATCCTCAGGGAGGACAGACTCAAATTTGGGTCGTGAGAGATGATTAGAAACTTCCCAGAAAGATGCAGTGGTAAACAACACTGGGTTACTAATCCTGGTGCCTCCACTTGATATTTCTGTGATTTTTAAATGAGTCACTTAACATCCCTGATTATCGGTAACCGACTCATGAATCCTCGTGAGGATGTAAAGGAAATCTGACTATACCTAGCCCATGCTGGATGTGAAGACCATAAAAAGTACTTCTGTCTTCTTCCCATGTGAGCCTGAAACAGGAAAGGGAATTCTTCCCTTCTCTCCTGGAAGAGCTTCACGGCTCCCCAGAGAACATCCTAGGGCTGCCATTT
This sequence comes from Oryx dammah, assembly GCF_014754425.2. Lineage (NCBI taxonomy): Eukaryota > Metazoa > Chordata > Mammalia > Artiodactyla > Bovidae > Oryx > Oryx dammah. The sequence goes on along the minus strand of NW_024070186.1, from coordinate 181,235,098 downwards.
GTCCCCGACACTCAGAGCTTTACATTTTCCATGGTTTAAAATGCTCCCATGAGCCCTTTGAAGTAGGGATTATGATCTCCTATTATACATAAAAGAAAACCGAGGTTCGGGGAAGTTCAAGTAATTCGTCCTTTGGCACAAACCTAGCAGGTGGTAGAGCTGCAGTTTGATTCCAGTGCTTGACCTTTAACCATCACAGTATTCTTCTTCCCATCAGGAATCCAGACACTGAGTACCAAATCCAATTTGGGCACCTAGGCTTTAGCACTCCATTGATCAAAACTGGAGCAAATGTACACTGGATTGTGTGTCTCAGTCTATGAAGAGATGGCTGCACAAGCATAGGGCTGCTGTGACTGGCTCTGTGTCTCCTGGAATTGCATTATTTCCTTCCTTCTTTTCTTTCCTCTCGTCCTCTTTCTTTCTTTTTCCCTTCCTTCCTTCTCTTCCTCCCTCCCTCCCTTTTCCCGTTTGTCCCTTCCTCCCTTCGTCCCCCATCCCTTTTTTTCTCCCTGCCTCCCTCTCTCCTTCTCTTTTTCTCTCCTCCTCTGTCTTCTTCTCTCAGAAACATTTAGGAGCATCTTCTGCTTGGTACCAAGCCCTACTTGGGGCAACAGATGGCTTATGGAGATGGATAAGAAAGACATTGTTGTACGTGACTTAGATTCTTTTGCCAGCAGGACACGACACAATGAGTCTTGCAGAAATGAGAGGCAGAAGTCTTTTTCTTCTGGCTCCAAAGGAGAGGTGTCAGGCAGGGCCACACAGGAAGTTGCATTCTGATTAGTGTGGCGACAATCTGAAGCTCTGGGGGCAGCTTAAATAGGGCAAGTGGGGTGGGGTTAGCTAGGTTCTGTGAGCTCCCGGTGTTGGCTAATGCTTTGGGAGACCTCTGGGGCATAGGGACTGTCCGAGCTGTCTGGTGCCTGTTGTTGTTGTCAGTCGCTCAGTCGAGCCCAGCTCTTTGCCACCCCATGGACTGCAGCACGCTAGGCTTCCTTGTCCATCACCAACTCCCGGAGCTTACTCAAATTCATGTCCATCGAGTCAGTGATGCCATCCAACCATCATCATCCTCTGCCGTCCCCTTCTCCTCCTGCCTTCAATTTTTCCCAGCATCAGTCTTTTCAAATGAGTCAGCTCTTCACATCAGGTGGCCAAAATATTGGAGCTTCAGCATCAGTCCTTCTAATGAATATTCAGGACTGATTTCCTTTGGGATTGACTGGTTTGATCTCCCTGAAGTCCAAGGAGCTCTCAAGAGTCTTCCTCAACACCATAGTTTAAAGGCATCAGTTCTTTGGTGCTCACTCTTCTTTATGGTTCAATCCATACATGACTACTGGAAAAACCATAGCTTTGACTAGGCGGACCTTTGTTGGCAAGGTAATATCTCTGCCTTTTAATACCCTTTTTAATGTCTAGATTTCACACACTTTTCTTCCTAGGAGTAATCGTCTTTTAATTTCATGGCTGCAGTCACCATCTGCAGTGATTTTGGAGCCCAAGAAAATAAAGTCTGACACTGTTTCCTTTGTTTCCTCATCTATTTGCCATGAAGTGATGGGACCAGATGCCATGTGCTTCTTTTTTTGAATGGTGAGTTTTAAGCCTGGCCCTGGGGCAGTTAGGATGGGGGCCTACTGTGACAGTCTGATAAGGGGAGTGATTGGGGTATGGATTGCTTTCATTCAGATTACCTAGGACAGCCTTAGGATTCCCTGGTGGCTCAGACAGTAAAGCTTCTGCCTGCAATGCTGGAGACCTGGGTTCGATCCCTGGGTTCAGAAAATCCCCTGGAGAAGGAAATGGCAACCCACTCTAGTATTCTTGCCTGGGAAATCCCATGGACAGAGGAACCTGGTGTGCTGCAGTCCATGGGGTCACAAAGAGTTGGACACGACTGAGTGACTTCATCTTCAGGACAACCTTAAGCTGTTCCTTTATTAAGTTATTGATTGATTAAATCAGTCAACAAATATCTGGTAAGACCTAGTGATAGACTCTGGAGTTAACACAATAATCAGAGTCCCTGACATCAGGAAATTCCTAGTCTGATGGGGCAGACAAACATTACACAAATAGGCACATGGATGTGTACAGGCAGCATAAGTTTACGCTGCCTTCAGGCAAGTTTTGATGCAGTGTGGACTCGGTCTATCTCCATGGCTTTCTGTGCTTTCCTCTGATTGGCTTTATTTTTCTTTCAACATTTTAAAAAATAATTTTACTTGTTTTTGGCTGTGCTGGGTCTTTACTGTGGATCTGGCTTTCTCTATTTGTGAGGACAGGAGCTCCTCTCCAGTCGCGGTGCATGGGCTTCTCTTTGCAGTGACTTCTCTTGTTGCGAAGCATGGACTCTAGGGTGTGTGGGCTTCAGTAGTACAGCTCCTGGTCTCTGAAACCCAGGCTCAATAGTCGCGGTGTATAGAGTTCCAAAGAATAGCAAGGAGAGATAAGAAAGCCTTCCTCAGAGATCAATGCAAAGAAATAGAGGAAAACAATAGAATGGGAAAGACTAGAGATCTCTTCAAGAAAATTAGAGATACCAAGGGAACATTTTATGCAAAGATGGGCTCAATAAAGGACAGAAATCGTAGGGACCTAACAGAAGCAGAAGATATTAAGAAGAGGTGGCAAGAAAACACAGGAGAACTGTACAAAAAGATCTTCACAACCCAGATAATCACGATGGTGTGATCACTCACCTAGAGCCTGACATCTTGGAATATGAAGTCAAGTGGGCCTTAGAAAGCATCACTACGAACAAAGCTAGTAGAGGTGATGGAATTCCAATTGAGCTGTTTCAAATCCTGAAAGATGATGCTGTGAAAGTGCTGCACTCAATATGCCAGCAAATGTGGAAAACTCAGCAGTGGCCACAGGACTGGAAAAGGTCAGTTTTCATTCCAATTCCAAAGAAAGGCAATGCCAAAGAATGCTCAAACTACCACACAATTGCACTCATCTCACACACTAGTAAAATAATGCTTAAAATTCTCCAAGCCAGGCTTCAGCAGTATGTGAACTGTGAACTCCCAGATGTTCAAGTTGGTTTTAGAAAAGGCAGAGGAACCAGAGATCAAATTGCCAACATCCACTGGATCATGGAAAAAGCAAGAGAGTTATGTCAAAGCCTTTAACTGTGTGGATCACAATAAACTGTGGAAAATTCTGAGAGAGATGGGAATACCAGACCACCTGACTTGCGTCTTGAGAAACCTGTATGCAGGTCAGGAAGCAACAGTTAGAACTGGACGTGAACAACAGACTGGTTCCAAATAGGAAAAGGAGTATGTCAAGGCTGTATATTATCACTCTGCTTATTTAACTTATATGCAGAGTACATCATGAGAAATGCTGGCCTGGAAGAAGCACAAGCTGGAATCAAGATTGCTGGGAGAAATATCAGTAATCTCAAATATGCAGATGACACCACCCTAATGGCAGAAAGGAAAGAAGAACTAAAGAGTCTCTTGATGAAAGTGAAAGAGGAGAGTGAAAAAGTTGGCTTAAAGCTCAACATTCAGAAAACGAAGATCATGGCATCCAGTTCCATCACTTCATGGGAAATAGATGGGGAAACAGTGGAAACAGTGGCTGACTTTATTTGTCTGGGCTCCAAAATCACTGCAGATGGTGACTGCAGCCATGAAATTAAAAGATGCTTACTTCTTGGAAGGAAAGTTATGACCAACCTAGATAGCATATTCAAAAGCAGAGACATTACTTTGCCAACAAAGGTCCGTCTAGTCAAGGCTATGGTTTTTCCTGTGGTCATATATGGATGTGAGAGTTGGACTGTGAAGAAGGCTGAGCGCCGAAGAATTGATGCTTTTGAACTGTGGTGTTGGAGAAGATTGTTGAGAGTCCCTTGGACTGCAAGGAGATCCAACCAGTCCATTCTAAAGGAGATCAGTCCTGGGTGTTCATTGGAAGGACTGATGCTAAAGCTGAAACTCCAATACTTTGGCCACCTCGTGCGAAGAGTTGACTCATTGGAAAAGACACTGATGCTGGGAGGGATTGGGGGCAGGAGGAGAAGGGGACAACAGAGGATGAGATGGCTGGATGGCATCACCAACTCTATGGACATGAGTTTGAGTGAACTCCGGGAATTGGTGATGGACAAGGAGGCCTGGCGTGATGTGCTTCATGGGGTTGCAAAGAGTCGGACACGACTGCATGACTGAACTGAACTGAACTGAACTGAATCACCCCTGCCTCCGGATAGGCCATACATTTTTCTGTACCTATCAGAATGTAACCTCTGGCTTATTGATTATTGGCCAATTGCCTAACTGTTTGAACACATAACATGTGAATGATGGGGTTATTGGGGTTGTATTTACCCTTCCTTTGTTTATGTAAGTCTCTAGGAATTTGGAGTGGTGGGTTCGGACACGTACACATGGAGTATAAAAGATTTTCACAAATGCTGTTTGGAGTCCTTGGCTAAGAGGAAACTCTGCCTTGGGCCCACCAGTGTAATAAACTGCACTTCACTCTCTGCATTGTCCTTCTGAGTGAGTTTGTTTCCCGGAACGTGTGACTCTAACATACATACATGTATTCTTTCTCCCCCAAACTCCCCTCCCATCCAGGCTGCCGTATAACATTGAGCAGAATTTCCTGTGCTGTATAGTAGGTCCTTGTTGGTTATCTATTTTAAATATAGCAGTGTGTACCTAGAATCATTTTTATCATGCAGTGGTATTTAGGGTAAAAAGAGCCCACATAGAAAGGTGATTTGACTTCTAAGTCTTTTGAACAAAATTCACATATCTCTACTCAGAAATCAGGGGAAAACTGTGGTGCTGTTTTATGTGTCCTGATTTATATGTCAGAAAGTGGCCTCCTCTTGGGCCAGTCCTAAGAAAACTAAAATTGAAGCTACTTACAGAAGTGTAAGTTAAGCGTTAGTCACTCAGTCATGCCCAATTCTGGGACCCCATGGACTGCAGCCCACCAGGCTCCTCTGTCCATGAGATTTTCCAGGCAAGGATACTGGAGTGGGTTGCCATTTCCTTCTCCAGGGGATCTTCCCAACCCAGGGATCGAACCCTGGTCTCATGCACTGCAGGCAGATTCTTTACTGAGTGAGCTACAAGGGAAGCCCCAAAGTGAAAGTGAAAGTTGCTCAGTTGTGTCCGACTCTTTGCGACCCCATGGACTGTACAGTCCATGAAATTCTCCAGGCCAGAATATTGGAATGGGTAGCCTTTCCCTTCTCCAGGGGATCTTCCCAACCCAGGGACTGAACCCAGGTCTCCCACATTGCAGGCAGATTCTTTACCAGCTGAGCCACAAGGGAAGCCCTTAGGATGTATCAAATATGCTAAAGAAAAATAATGACTGAATCTTTCATGACTTTGTTAAAGAACTGTAAGGCAGACTTTATTCATAATCATCACAAGAGGTACAGGGACCACTGCAGTGGGGCTTGGCAGTGTGGGGGCCGAGGGGTGGGAGATTGATCTCACCCTCCCAATATAACAAGGAACAGTGGGAAATTATAGCCAAGGAGCTGGGCAGGGGCTTAAGGGACGGATGATTGCTAAGGGGAAACACCACGGTAAAGAGGGGTGCTGGCTAAACCTACCTAACAGGATTCTTGCTGGTGGAATCCCAAGGTGATTAGCCATCGCCTGGGAGAAAGTGCAGGATGAGGAACCCAATCAGATATTGAGGGTGGGTATTCTGGCAAAACCGATTTAGCAGGAGTCTTGCTAAAATTAGATAATCAGAGGCAAACAGAGAAGCCCCCAAATCAGGGTCTAGTTGAGAAGACAGTTCAGAGGAGCCTGAATTTGATCAAAGTGAGAATTTTTGTCAGGTATATCCCAGGTGCTAGTACCTCTTTTTCAAGCAGGGTTGTCCTTTGGAGAGCTTTGGAGTAAATCAGTGCAGGATTGGTGTTCAGAAATTTAGGAAACGTTTTCCTTTAACAAAAAGATAAGAAGTCTGCATGCAAAAGTGACATCACAAAGATTTAATAAACCCCAGAATTAAACATCCCCGCCCCTTTCCCATATCTGCACAAAAGAGAGAGAAGGTTCTGATCCTTATTTGGGGGCCAGGTATAGAGAAGCATTTATCTTTTTGACATTCCTTGATTTGCATCACAAATGAATGGGCTGGGACTCAGAGGATGCTTAAAGATACAAGCCGCTTATCACAAATCCTAACTTGAAAAGGTTACATTTCTCAACTAAGTGAGAGTGAAGTCGCTCAGTCCTGTCCTACTCTTTGCGACCCGTGGACTGTAGCCCAACAAGCTCCTCCGTCCATGGGATTCTCCAGGCAAGAATACTGGGGTGGGTTGCCATTTCCTTCTCAACTAAGGGAGTGGTCTTTCTTCCCCTTTTCAGTCTGTGCCCTGGTCTGCTGGGGGTTATAACTAGCCCAAAGTTATAGAACCCCCAACCATCAGCAGGGTATCTTAAGGTGATTAGCTGGAAACACAGAAAACAAGAGGTGAGCCTTGAAACAAGCGGAGAGAGAGCAGCAGCAAGTCAGGTCCCAGGTAGAGTGTGGAAGCAGAATCTAGAGGTGTGTGGTTAGCTGAGTACCTGCCAGTGTTGCTTGTTTATTAGGCTTCTGATGGGCAAGGCCTCAATGTCAAAGACGCATTTTCCCACATTTAAGCTTTCTGCATCAGGATTTCTCTAACAATTAATGTATGTATTTGATGTGATTGAAGTTGTGTGTGTGTACTTGTGTGTTGATCTGTTGTTTGTTTTCCTCTGCAAAGCTGTTAATAAATCCATGGCACATCTTAAAATAAATGGTGTTTCAGAACTAGGGAGTGAAATATTTCTGGAACAGGCAGGAGTGTACAATCTCAACTAGATGAAACGCCTTACAGTGTTCATCTCTATCATTTTTTATGTACTGTTTCTTTATCCATTCATCCATCCACCCATGCATCCATCCATCTACTTAGCAGAAATTTAGGAAAGTTATTTAACATTTCTGTGTCTTGGTTTCTTTACCTTCAAAGGGCAGTTGTAAACATTACAGGAAATATTAATAATGTAATTTTCACATATAGCATTTTAAGTGTCTGGTACAAAATAAGGGCTCAATTAGCATTATTAAATTGTTAATCCCATTCATTTATTTTCATTCATTCTTTCATTCATTCAACTATCTTTGCTGATGCCTGGCATATGCTAGACTCTTTGAAGCACAGAGCTTGTCAAATTGTGCTTTTGAACTAAAAGGATACCTTCCAGGAAGGTGAAATCAGTTTGGTCTGGATCATCCCAAAGGGCATAAATGTATAGCCGTGTTGCAGGAGGTTAATCTAGGCAGCCCACACATAGTTCTTATCAATTACCTGCTTATTTCGCTTCTTGTTTTCTGTCTCAGCAGCTCCCGTGGGTCCTAGTGAAGAGTATTTATATACTAGGCAGAGGAAGGATAAAAAAAAAAAAACACCTCTTTTTTGCTTCCGTTATCCTGTCACAGAGCCCTGTTTGCACTGCTGCCCATCTCTGCAATTTTGTCATGATCCCTCACTTCCTTTCCCCAACTGGCTGGTGTTCCACTCTCAGCCTGGACTTCAACCCTGCCCAGCCTTATCCACCAGTGTCAGCCTTCCTATAGATTGGGTTGTGTCCACAAATGAATTCTACTGGGGCTATGGGAGAAGGTTCCAAACTTCCATAGTTTCAGAATGCCCTTATCTGACGTTGACATACCTGCTGAGTTGGATACAGTCTTGGGAGAGTAAACGTCACTGGCAGTACCCATGAGACAATGTTCTGAAGGCTAAGGTGAATCTCTTTGGCTCTATCTGCATGCATCTGGGAACTAAGAATGTAAGTTCCTCAAGGAAAGGTGTTGTTTGTATGTTTTATTCACACTTTTGAATACTCAAGACCCAGAACTAAGCCTGACACATAGTAAGCATTCAATAAATGTTTGTTGAGTGAATGAATTAACCAATCTATTAAAATCATTTCTAGAGACCTAGAGGTGGACTTCTGCTTTTATTCCATGAAGGTAAGGAATATTTCAGTCTGTCTGCATTTGAGATTCTCTGGGAGTTAACTGGCCTAAAAGATGAGCAAGGATAGGGATTTGCATGGCTGCATAGGTAGGTCTAAAAGTATGTACAAATGCATGTACTTGCACATTCATGGGTGCACACAGCATGTAAATGCATGTGCGTTTAAATCAGAGTGGGAATGCACACATATATATCCATTTTTCTTCCTAGAAATGACTGCATGTATGTACATGATATATATACGCATGTGATTTCACTTGATATGTGGATGTATGCTTACGCCTTCCCAGATGGACTTGTTTGTGCATGGATGTGCAAACCACCTCAGGCACATAACTGCACGAACTGCACGAACACGGATACCTGCATGTCTAAGCTCACACGTGCATAAATGCACTTTTGTAGTTGAGTGCCGTGATTGGAGGAGGGAATTCTCAGCTTGTCTGTTGGCTAATATGGTTCATAACAAATGCAGGAAAACAATCAACCAGGGTCTGGAGATTTCTAATTTGAGGTCCACCTGTGCATCCTGATCCCAACCAGAACAGCTGAAATTAAGGAGACTTCCTAGGATGGGGGAGACGTTCCTGGATTTCAGTTTCCTAAAATAGGTAAGTGAACCACACTGTTCACACAAAGGGAAGGGAACTTTGCAGGAAAAGAAGCTCTAGATATTAGTATATGCATCCAAAAGACTCAAGGAAACCTGAGAACTGAGACTTGCTCTGGAGCCAGGCTGCCTGGTCTTGATTTTAGTTGTTACCAACTCTGTAGTCTTAGACAGTTATCTGACCTCACTGTGCCTCAGCTTGTGCATCTGTAAAATGGGAATAATAATAGGGTTTACTTCGTAGTGGCCAGAAGAATTAAAAGAGTTAATATATGTGAGCATATAGTAGGCGCTAGATAGTAAGTGGCAACCCACTCCAGTACTCTTGCCTGGAAAATCCCATGGGTGGAGGAGCCTGGTAGGCTTCAGTCCATGGGGTCGCTGAGTCGGACACAACTGAGCCACTTCATTTTCACTTCTCACTTTCATGCAATGGAGAAGGAAACGGCAACCCACTCCAGTGTTCTTGCCTGAAGAATCCCAGGGATGGGGGAGCCTGGTGGGCTGCCATCTGTGGGGTCGTGCAGAGTCGGACACGACTGAAGCGACTCAGCAGCAGCAGCAGCAGATAGTGATTATTTCTGACTGGACCACACAGACCAGGAATTATTTTCTTATTCCTAGGAGAAAAAGTTATCTTTGATTATTTTACTTACATAAAACTAGTACATATTCATTCTAAATATTGAAAATACAGATAGATCAATATAAGAAGGAAAATCCTACTTATAATCTCTCCCTGTGCCAGACAAACATTGTTAATGTGTTAACTTGTATTCCCTGGGGGTACCTCTTCCATAAACATGCTTTTTGGTAACTAGGATTCCATTAACACACACTGTGGTGGTATGTTACATTGGTGGCCCAGAGTGCAGCGTGCGTCCTGTATTATGTACTGTGTGGTTTCCTCCCCTGGCCTCTGGGCTGGTCCTGTGACTTGCTTTAACCGATAGGATGCTGCCTAATGAGGCTGTGACAACTCCAGGCCACAGCATTAAGAAAATTGGGCAACTTCTACTGTAGCTTTCTTGGGAGCTCTGAGCCACTACATAGGAAGTATATGTTGCTGAGAAACCACTTTGGGAAAGAAGAGGTCCTGAGACTTCATGAAGAGAGAGGCCCAGTCTGTCCAGCCTCCCAGCTGATCCCAGCCCCGACCTGCTTTGCCCTGCCCTGTGAATGCACCCATGCAAAAGTCTACTAGCAAGCCCCCAGAAGAACCACCCAGCTGGGCCCAGTCTGGATTGCAGAACTGCAAAAATGCTATAAAGTGCAATAAAAATGGTTGTTACTTTAATCTGTTACTTTTTTGGCATGGTTAATTATATCGTGATAAATAACTGGTAATTGTTCCATTTTATAACTTGCATTTTAAAGCTTAAAATTAGATCATATTTCTATGTAATTATGTTGTGGTTAAGAGTAAGTTCTGGGTCAGATTTCCTGAGTTTTAATTCCAGTTTCACACATCAACTCTGACTTTAGACAAATTCCTTTACCTCATCTATAAAATGGGTTTGATAAGAACCTCATAGATTTTTGGGAAATTTTAATGAGCTGATACATGGAAAGCACATTGCCTGGATTATAGTCAAATATTAAATAGATTTGTATTTCACCAAGTCATTTCTTAATGGCTATGATATGTCATTGCATGGGCATGTCATAATTCAGCCAGTCTCCTGCTGTTGGGCATTTATGCTGTTTCAAATTCTTTTCCTACATAGAATATGTGGAGCAAAAATTCTCGTTTCCATTTTTCAAAGGCAGAAACAGAGTGAGGCTGAGACAGTCCAGGCAACTTGCTGAGGTCACACAGCAGAGTTGAAATAAGCAACCTCACATTCTCATTCCTAGGGCAGTGCTTGCTCCTATATCCAGCTTGAGCATTTAGCAATCCACCTGCACGCAGGTTTTGTCTACTGCCTGTGGCATAGCATTATAACACTGTTTCCCTGGAGACTAGAGTCATCATAGGCAAGAAAAGATTTGTGCCATGCTAAGTTTTGGAGAAAGTGAACATTCTAAACTTCTCAACTCGGCTTCAGGCTGGCAAGAGCATCTCCTCGTAAGGAAGGACTGAAGCCAGTGATGAGAGCTGGTGTTTGTATCATGAAATGAACTTGACTGTTGGCTTTCAACAGTCCTGTGTTTAAATTTTAGTTCTGTCTGTTCTCAAGTATATGATCAAGGGAAAGTTACTTGACTCTCTGAGCCTCTATTTCCTCATCTGAAAATAGTGGTACCTATCCCTCCTCTCATCTCCACCTCATAGTCTCCCTAATTGTTGTGACAATTAAAGGAGATAACTGATGTAAAGTGCATAACCTAAGTGCTCAAGACAGGGTAATTATTACTGGATTCTTGATATTAGTTATGAAATCTCCAAAGGGGGCTAGAATAGCTTTTCTTCTTTCTGGCCAAGAGATTATAGCCCTGGGAATGGAAAAACGTTTGAATCTGCAATCTGAAACCTCTCTTGGTATTCTCTGAGATGTCAGCAAAGAGGAAAATAAAAAGTAAAAATTATTTATACAAATGGAAAGGCTCAGGAAGATGGTTCATGTCAAGTTATCAGTGGGCGAAATTCTAACTTCTCACACAGCTATCCACCTATCAGAAATTTCCTCTCCCTGACTTCTGCTTAACTTTTGTATATGGCACCCAATTCCATAATAATCTCCAAATGAGCAGGGGTGGTGAGAAGGAAGCAGGAAGCCATATTCATGGCTCTCGTCCGTTCTTTCCTGTCACCCCCTTCATCTCCTTCAAGGAATGTCATTGTATCAATCAATGTCTAGCCACTGCCAGGAGTAATTTCATCTTCATAGGAGTTGGACAGCCTCAAAGATGGTGAAGTATCCTAGTTCCATTCTTTCTAAAATGAATTTAGGTTGATAGATGGTCATTTCAGTAACATTTCATTCTGTTTTTTTTTTTTTCCTGAATCTTTCCTGACAGTTTCATTGGCATGGGGCTTAATCATTAAATTCAGGTGCCAATAAAATGCAGTTTTAGCAAAGGCTTTTGTGCTTTACTGAGAATATCATCATTTATTTTTTTCTTCTTTCTTTCCTTCCTGTTGCCCTCTCTGACTCCCTCCTTCTCTGCTTTCCTCTTCTTTTCTTTCCTCAAACATACATTGGACATTTTCCTTGTGCAAATCATATGTTGAAAGTGGGGGGAGGGGTGTAGATTTATATGTTAAGAGACAGTCTCTGCCCTTCAGTTGCTCACAGTTTTGAAGGGGCGGGGGGAAGCAATTAAAAAAGAAAATCTTCATCATTATTGCCATACAATGCTGTGTAATCAACCACTAATAAGGAATATTTGTTCTCATGCTTGCAACATGGCTAGGGCTGGGCTCAGATGGTCATCTTTGCTTTAGGTGCCAATCAGCTGCATTTTGCTCCAGTGTGAGGGCTTGGTTCCAAGTCTGTTCTCCATATATTCATTTTGAAGCCAGTTTGAAAGGTCAGCAATTATCCAGGGCAGTCTCTTCCCCTAGTGGATCATAGGAGCACAAGAGTGCAAGCTTAACCAGGCAAGCACAAGTAAGCCTCTTCTTGCCTCACATCTACTATTATCCTATTGGCCAAGCCAGCATCAGTGGGGCAGGGATCTGTTTCCCCTCACATATACTGGAAGGCAAAGAGAGTAAATATTTGCTTTAAAACTATTTCAAAGTTTTGCAGGAGGAATAAGCAGATAGATGTAACAAAGGGCACTGTGGCGGGGCATGAAGGCAGGGTACCTAAACCAGTGTAACCAAAGAAGACATCCTGGAGGAGGTGAATCTTCAGCTGAACACTTAGAGTTTCAGGAAGTGAACTGGTGGAAGATATAAGATGGTGTTGTCTGTTCAAGGCAGACTGAGTTACCCATTTAAATGTTTCAGAGTTAGCAATCCCAGGATCCTTTCAGTAGCTAGTGTTTTGAAGCCCTGTAATGGTTTGGCAAGATGTGCTCTTGGAAATGGGGATGAAGGTAAATTCCCAAGGCATGTCTTAGAGGACAGATGTTGAAGAAATCTGATAGCCAGAGCTGAGGGCAAGCCAGAGCTGAGGGCAAGGTGCTTGGCAGGGAGAGGACTAGTCATAACTGCATCTTTGAAGTTTACATGGAAGCTGTTGTGAAGATAAATAGAAGGGGTGAGAACCTGGAACTGGGAAGACCAGACAGGGGCCTACTTTGACCTACAGGTGAGCAATGACCTCCCTTCCCACCTTGGAGAGGAGAGGGGAATGGGAAGAGATATTTAAGAGATAGAATGCCCAGAACATAAAGGATGGAAGAGAAGGGGGAGCTGAGAAAGACTTAGAGGCCATCTATTACTAACATGGTTACTCTAACCAATGGCATCCTTGACTGGCCTACAAAGGGAAGTGGACACTCAGAAAGGAAAATGACGATTATCAAAAGACATCATAGGTGACTCACCCCATTTCCTTTTTTAGGAGAGTCATTGGGTGTGGGGGAAAAGACTAAAGTCTTGGAGGCTGACTCATAAGGGTCTGAATCTCATTTCTACACCTACTGATTCTGTGACAAGTTCTTTAACATTAGTCAGCAGACTTTCACTTCACCACTCTGGAATTCAGCTTCCTACTTGTCAAATGGACAAAATCTACTTACTGTGGTCAATGTGAAATTAAACAGAACCATGGATGTAAAAAGTCCTAGCTCAGTCCTGAAAATAATCAGCTCTCCACAGACAAGGTAAGTGGCTGACATGAATTAACTCATTTTATTTTTTTTCCAAAACCACTCTATGAGATGGAAATTATTATGGTCAGCACCCTGGGTTTTCAAAGTAGAAAATGAAGCTCAGGGAAGCTGTATTACTTGCCCAGGATCAGAGGACCCATTACTAGGAGATCCAGGATTTGGACCCAGAGAATCTGTCCAGAGAAGGTGCATCTATTCATCACATTCCATGGCCACCCTAGGGCTTTCCGCTTGCTCTTTTTTTTGGCAGATGAGTGAGTGCAGTTAATACAGGCAGTAGGTTAGGTCTAGGTTTGCATCAGAGTCAAAGCAGTTACTACTCTTAATACTCTTCTGTGCTCTCTCTCCTCCTCTATGGCGCATCTTCATCTCCTTCTCCCCTGATCCTCTTATAAAACCCCAGGACCTAGCGGATGACAGCACTTAGCCAAAGTTGAACAGAGTCGGATGGCACCAGTCAGTATCTGGTGAATGAATGAGTGACATGAGAAAGCCGAGGCCCTGAAAGGTTAAGAAATTTGTGCTAATGTGTTAAATCTCTTCTGTTGTGTTTGACTCTTTGCAACCTCATGGACCATAGCTTGCCAGGCTTCAAACTTGGCCTGAATCAAAAGTGTTGGAGGTGGGATTCCACCCTAGGTCTGCCTGGCTCAAAGCCTTGGACAAGTCTCAGTACAGTCACCTTGCATGCCTACAAGGCTGAGAATGACTGATGTGGCTGTTGTTTTGACAAGACTGGATTTTGCAGGAAGCTTTTTTTTTTTTTAAACTCTTTGTCTGTAAAAGGTTTTTTTTTTTTTTTGTCATCATGGGGAGAACAAAGGATGAATGGAGGGAAGGCTGAGATGCTGTTCTGGAGACACTCTGCACTTCACTCTTGTCTCCATAAATAAATGTTCTCATGTGAAACAGGCTTCCATTTTCTTGGAAAATGATCAATTTATATTCAGGTACAATGTATTTGCACAAAGCACTGCTTCTCAATGTTGATAAGGGTGCCATTAAATTTTGTGCTAAAGAACATTAGCTCTGGAGTCAGACAGATTCCTGGATTCACCACTTAGTAGGTGGGGGACTCTTTGAGCCTCAGTTTACTCACTGGTAAGATAAAAGTAATCATAGTGTCTACTTGATGTGGTTTAACCCCATGCCAACCATTCTGTAGGGAAGGGTCCATGCCCATGCTTAGACCTGACTGATGATAAAAGGAAAACTGGGGGTCAGGGGATGTTGTGCTTCCCAGCTGGCTCTAGTTGTAAAGAACCTGCCTGTCAGCGCAGGAGACATAAGAGATACAGGTTTGATCCTGCATCGAAGATCCCCTGGAGGAGGAAATGACAACCCATGCCAGTATTCTTGCCTGGAGAATCCCATGGACAGAGGAGCCTGGTAGGCTACAGTTCATAGACTTTCAAAGAGTCAGACACAACTGCAGTGACTTAGCATGCACTCAGGAGGTGGGGAGAAATGATGATCTTCAAGGTCAAGATCAAGAAGGAGAAACTTAAGGAAAAGATATCAGGATTGGAAGTTTCACCCTTCACTCCTTCCATTATAGTGATTTTTCTTTTGCTCCCACTTTGTTTTCTGTTTGTTTCTGGTTTGTTTCTATTTGTTTTTTTTTTTAATTTTATTAGAGTACAGTTTATTTACAATGTTGTATTTGTTTCCACTGCAGAGCAAAGTGAATCAATTATATTCATACATATATTCTGACTTCCCTGGTGGCTCAGACTGTAATGAATTTGCCTGCAAATCAGGAGATCCATGTTCAGTCCCTGGATTGGGAAGGTCCCCTGGAGAAGTGAATGTCTACCCAATCCAGTATTCTTGCCTGGAGAACTCCATGGACAAAGAAGCCTGACAGGCTACATTTCATGGGGTCACAAAAAGTTGAACATGACTGTATGACTAACACTCACTTTTTTTTTTTCATACATATATTCATTTTTGGTGGGGTTTCTTTTCCCATACAGGTCATTACAGAGTGTTGAGTAGAGCTCCCTCCTTATTAGTTATCTATTTTATATATGGAAGTGTGTATTTGTCAATCCCAGTCTCCTTATTTATCCCACTCCTCACACCCACTTTCCCCCTGGTATAAGTTTGTTTTCTACATCTGTGACTCTATATCTGTTTTGTAAATAAGTTCATTTGTATCATTTTTCTAGATCCCACATATATTAATAAGTGACATCATCCGATATTTGTCTTTGTCTGACTCCTATAACTCAGTATGACTATATCTGGGTCCATCCATGTTGCTGCAAGTGGCATTATTTCATTCCTTTTTATGGCTGAGCAATATTCCACTGTATATATGTACCACATCTTCTTTATTGATTCCTCCATCCATGGATATCTAGATTGCTTTCATGGCTGGGCTATTGTAAATAGTGCTGTAATGAACACTGGAATGCAAGTATATTTTTGAATTATGTTTTTTTCCAGATATATGCCCAGAGATGGAATTGCAGGGTCATATAGTAGCTCTAGTTTCAATGTTTTAAGGAACTCCTACTTTGAATAGTAAGGAGTTGGTGTCAGAAGGTGCTA
Organism: Oryx dammah; assembly: GCF_014754425.2. Lineage (NCBI taxonomy): Eukaryota > Metazoa > Chordata > Mammalia > Artiodactyla > Bovidae > Oryx > Oryx dammah. The sequence continues at coordinate 181,219,187 of NW_024070186.1, read as the reverse complement.
CAAGTACCTTTGTGTGACCAAGGCACAGCCGTTTAATCAGAGTGGGACAAGAGGAGGTGCAAGCTCCTACCATCTTAAACTTTTTCTTGATTCTGCATTCACTTGGTCGCTATAAACTTCTGATCATTTTCCAAAGTCCTGACCAAGCTGGTTCTGACGGCTGCTGCTTGTGTTTTGATGTCTGTTTCAGAGGACAGAGCTTGCGGCTGCCCAGGCTGCCATTTTACTGATGTCACAGTTCACAGTTTTTATCCATCTCTCCACCTCTCCCCTCCCTCCCTTACCAAGCTTGCTCTGAAAGGCTGGGATAGAGCAACAGGGCCGTGGTAAAGAGCACGACTCTAATGCCCAAAGCCTGAGTCCAAATTCTATTGCCATCACTTCCACAAGCAAGTTACTTAACTTCACTGTGACTGGATTTCGTTGTATTTCAGAGAGGGGCTAGCAAAAGTCTCCAGGAGGTCCTCTAGGGCCTTTATAATAAAATTATACAAATGAACTTATTTACAAAACAGACATGGCGGGGGGGAAAGTTATGGTTACCAACGGGGAAGAGTGGGGAGAGCAACAAATTGGGAGTCTGGGATTGACTTATACACACTACTATTATCTAATATGGGCTTCCCAGGTGGCATGGTGTTAAAAAACCTGCCTGCCTATGCAGGAGATGCAAGGATCCTTGAGTGGGGAAGATCCCCTAGAGTAGGAAATGGCAACCCACTCCAGTATTCTTGCCTGAGGAATCCCATGGACAGAGGAGCCTGGGGGGCTACAGTCCATGGGGTCACAGAGAGTCAGACATCACTGAGTGAGCATGAATCATCACCTTTATTTAAAATAGATAACCAACAAGGACCTACTGTATAGCACAGGAATCTCTACTTGCTATTCTGTAAAAAACTAAGTGGGAAGCAACTCTGAAAAATCGAAAAAACAAGAGAGTTCCAGAAAAACATCTATTTCTGCTTTATTGACTATGCCAAAGCCTTTGACTGCGTGGATCACAATAAACTGTGGAAAATTCTGAGAGAGATGGGAATACCAGACCACCTGACCTGCCTCTTGAGAAACCTGTATGCAGATCAGGAAGCAACAGTTAGAACTGGACATGGAACAACAGACTGGTTCCAAATAGGAAAAGGAGTACGTCAAGGCTGTATATTGTCACCCTGCTTATTTAACTTATATGCAGAGTACGTCATGAGAAACACTGGACTGGAAGAAGCACAAGCTGGAATCAAGATTGCCGGGAGAAATATCAATAACCTCCGCTATGCAGATGACACCACCCTTATGGCAGAAAGTGAAGAGGAACTAAAAAGCCTCTTGATGAAAGTGAAAGAGGAGAGTGAAAAAGTTGGCCTAAAGCTCAACATTCAGAAAACGAAGATTGTGGCATCTGGTCCCATCACTTTATGGGAAAGAGATGGGGAAACAGTGGAATCAGGGTCAGACTTTATTTTTTGGGGCTCTAAAATCACTGCAGATGGTGACTGCAGCCATGAAATTAAAAGACGCTTACTTCTTGGAAGGAAAGCTATGATCAACCTAGATAGCATATTCAAAAGCAGAGACATTACTTTGCCGACTAAGGTCCATCTAGTCAAGGCTATGGTTTTTCCAGTAGTCATGTATGGATGTGAGAGTTGGACTGTGAAGAAGGCTGAGGGCCAAAGAATTGATGCTTCTGAACTGTGGTGTTGGAGAAGACTCTTGAGAGTCCCTTGGACTGCAAGGAGATCCAACCAGTCCATTCTGAAGGAGATCAGCCCTGGGATTTCTTTGGAAGGAATGATGCTAAAGGTGAAACTCCAGTCCTTTGGCCACCTCATGCGAAGAGTTGACTCATTGGAAAAGATTCTGATGCTGGGAGGGATTGGGGGCAGGAGGAGAAGGGGACGACAGAGGATGAGATGGCTGGATGGCATCACTGACTCGATGGACGCGAGTCTGAGTGAACTCCGGGAGTTGGTGATGGACAGGGAGGCCTGGCGTGCTGCGGTTCATGGGGTCGCAGAGAGTCAGACACGACTGAGCAACTGAACTGAATTGAACTGATATCTATACATAAATCAATTTTCTTTACACCTGAAACTAATACAACATTGTAAATCAACTATGCTCCAATATAAAATAAAAAAAATTTTGAAAAAGAATAACTGGCAGTAGAAGACCAACTAAATGCTATGCAAAAGTTAGATATTTTCTCTCTGAATATCTCATTTATCCCCAATTTCTAAACTCCCCCTCTGTAGGATGGGTGCAAGAGAAGCTCTCTCATTTCCCTTATCCAGATTCTGAAACTACAGTCATGTAGACTCCTGTTAACCAGCTTCCTTGGGAAATCCTTCTGGTGACATAACTTCTTCCCAAAGAGAAGCAAAGCCTCCAGGAAGCTGAGCAGCAATACAGTGCAGGTTCCCACAGATCAATGAGTCTCCCTCTGTGCAGCTTTATTTAATTCTGTTAAGTTAGTTCATTCATTCCACAACTATTTGTTAACCATCACTATGTGTTAGTTCATGTTCTAGGTGCTGTGGTACAGAAAACGTCTTATTTTCGTGGAACTGGCATTCTGGTACATAAAGATAGATTACAGAGGGCAGACGAACAGAGCGGCAAATAAATATCCATCAGGAATTCCAGTCACTGAGGAGTGCTCTGTAGAGAAGTAAACTAGAGGAACATGCTGGGAGCGACTGGTTGGCTCTTTTGGAAAGGGTGGCCCAAGAAAGCATACCCGAGGAGGTGACGTTTAGACTGAGATTTGAATGACAGCCTTGGACAGCAAGGAGATCAAATCAGTCAGTCTTAAAGGAAATCAACCCTGAGTATTCACTGGAAGCACTGATACTGAAACTGAAGCTCCAATACCTTGGTTCCCTGATTCGAAGAGCCGACTCATTAGAAAAGATCCTGATGCTGGGAAAGATTGAGGGCCAGAGGAGAAGGGGACAACAGAGGACAAGATGGTTGGATGGCATCACCGACTCAATGGATGGACATGAATCTGAGCAAACTCTGGGAGATAGTGAAGAACAGGGGAGCCTGGAGTGCTTTAGTCCATGGGGTTTCAAGGAGTCATACATCACCTAGCAACTGTATAACACAACAACAGCAAGGATTCAGCTATGAAAAGATACAGAGGGATGGGACTGCATGTGCAGTAAGCAGCTGGAACAAAGGGACCAGCATGAGGGATACTGCCCTGGTACACACCCAAACATGTGCCCTCACGGACTTATTCCAGTGATATTGATAGACATCCGCCAAACAAACAGAAAAGTAAGGTAATGCTGGGTTGTGATACAGCTTATGAAGCAAATAGATGAAATCACATAGAGGGCACTGTAGGTAGAGTCCCTGGTAAAGATCTCTTGGAGGAGATGAGAATTTGAGCTATAGCCGGGGACTCTGGATACCAGGTCCAGAAAATTAAGATTAATTCTAAAACTGTTCACTTCAGATTGGGAGTTGAACTCATGTGCCAGAACTTCAATCCAGCCAAAACCCTGTATGGGATTCCAATCCATGGTCTTTTAATTAGAATCACTCACCTGGTATCTAGACCTACTTAAGTGCAGGTTTCTTGTGTTTCAGTGCAGAAGGAATTCAGCAAGAGGCAAAATGATAGGCAAGAAACTGTTGTTGTTGTTCAGTTGCTAAGTTGTATCCGATTTTACTCCTCTGAGACAGCCATAAAAATGTTCCTTTCAATTCATACCTCTAGTATTATTTTTTTTTCCTTGACTATGAGGTCCTATAAACCTCCCCTCCTAAAAGGGTTACAAAAACAGCCCCTCTCTGCATAAAATCCTGAGAATGAAAATTCCCTTGGACTCAGCTAGGGGCGTTAGTGTTCCTGTAGCACAATGAAGAGGGAATTACTGTTGGAATCATTTGGCCTTAAGTTTTGTTTAAGAGTTATGTGAGTAGATGACCCCTTTGCAGCTCATATCCACATATGTAAAAGAGCAGTGGGGCCCACCTCATAGGGTTGCATGGGAGTTGGGGTTAACTAGGCAACAAATCTGGAGTGTGCAACACATGTGATCTGATGAGCCCCATTTCTTCCTTTCTTCAGTGTTTCCCTTCAGGGGACACTGACACCTCTGACCTTCTTAAAACTACCCTGGTTTGGGCCGGACGGGCCTCAGGCTACTAGTCAGTAACATCTGAAACTAGTCTTAATTCTCTCTAGACCCAAATTCTTACTTCCTCACAGAGATCTTTGCTTATGACATAGTCTTCCTTTAAGGAGCTGGTTCCTGAGCCCTGAACTCTCATCACTGTCTGGAATCCTGCAGCAGCTGCCGTGACTGAGTAGAACAGCCTGGTGTCCTCTTGAGTGCTTACATCTGTGACTTGTCTGATTCCCGTTCCCAGACAGACGAAAGCTATGGCCAGAAGGTGCTCTCAAGTTTGGACACTGCATATCTGCTTGGATAAGGCCGGTCATAGGCGCAGATGCATGTCTTTGTTTTCCTTTCGTCTTCAACATTATGTGAAAGTGAAAGTGTTAGTCACTTAGCGGTCCCCCACTCTTTGAGACCCCATGGGCTATAGCACACAAGTCTCCTCTGTCCATGGAATTCTCTGGGCAAGAATACTGGAGTGGGTAGCCATTCCCGTCTCCAGGGGATCTTTCTGACCCAGGGATCGAACCCAGGTCTCCCGCATTGCAGGCAGATTCTTTACCATCTGAGCCACCAGGGAAGCGCATCATTACCGTCATCACTATAAACACAACCATCACCTTCACCAATACCATCACCACCATCACCTTCACCAATACCA
>NW_024070186.1:181164653-181214380 GCF_014754425.2 Oryx dammah | reverse complement strand
CATCACCTTCACCAATACCATCACCACCATCACCTTCACCAATACCAGCACCACCGTCACCTTCACCAATACCATCACAACCATCACCTTCATTTGTGTTATCTGTACAGCACAGAGGTTAAGAACTTTTTCCTTCTTTACATTCAAATCTTGCTCCACCACCAGCTCTATAAACTTGGGTTTATCACTCAGCCTATTGGAGCCTTATTTCCTAATCTACAAAGTAATGATGATAATAAGAAGCTATCAGTTTGAGGATCCAGTAAGAAATCAATGCCAGGGATTTCTCTGGTGGTCCAGTGGTTAAGAATCTGTCTTCCAATGCAGGAGACACAAGTTTGATTTCTTGTTGGGGAACTAAGATGCCACGTGCTGCAGGACAACTAAGTCCGAATCCTGTAGCTACTGAATCCAGAAGCCCCTGCGTGGCAACGAAGAGCCAACATGCTGCAACTAAGACCCGACACAGCCAAAAATATAGTATTTTGAAAAAAGTAATAATTTTTTTAAAAAATGCATGCTGATGAGCATAGCATATATAGCACTATAACACCTATGAAGTGTTATTATTAATATTACTACCACCAATATCACCTTACTACCATTTATTATACATGAGCTTTTACTAGAAATCAGGGGTTGAACTTTGCTGAGCTATTCCCATGCATTAATTCATCCATATAGAGAGAATGCCTGCTATGTGTTAGCTAGGTATTATTCTGGACTCCAAAAGTTCATTAGTGAACACAATGGGCAGACTCCGCTCTCACGGGGGTTACATCCAGTGAGAGAAATAGACAATAAGCAACCTCACACCAACACTTTTATCTAGAGAAAAAGAGACCCATTTTACGTATTGGTGCCTTGGAGTGGCTGGAAACATTGGAGTTCAGGTGCCCAGGCCCTCTCCTCACCACTTCCGGCATCTTTCCTCATTCTGCCAAAGCGTGAGGCCAGCGTCCCCAGCATCCTTCACATCACGGGTGCTCAGTCGCGATGTCACGTCTGACTCTTTGTGACCCCATGGACTGTAGCCCACCAGGCTCCTCTGTCCATGGGATTTCCCAGGCAAGAATACTGGAGTGGACTGCCATTTCCTCCTCCGCTGGGTCTTCCCCATTCAGGGATCAAACCTGAGTCTCCTGCATTGGCAGGTGGATTCTTTACCACTGAGTCACCAGGGAAGCCCCCAACCTCACATCAGTTCAGTTCAGTTCAGTTCAGTCACTCAGTCGTGACCGACTCTTTGCGACTCCATGAATCGCAGCACGCCAGGCCTCCCTGTCCATCACCAGCTCCCGGAGTTCACTCAGACTCACGTCCATCGAGTCAGTGATGCCATCCAGCCATCTCATCCTCTGTCGTCCCCTTCTCCTCCTGCCCCCATCAGGCTTGGCCAAAAATACCTTCCTGGATCTGCCCGTAGAGATTCCCTTCTGTTCTGCTCCCTCTGTCCCCCAGGGTGCCCTACTGGCCCTGGAAATCCCTCTAGGCTGCTTTGGGACGGAGGAATAGCTGCATCTCTAATGAGCATCTTGTTTTCCTCTGAGCATGAAAATATACAATGCTGGATTATCTGTCTCAGCGGGAACAGCGTGTCTCCTCGGTGAAGGACAATTTTCAGCTAAGTGCATCTTATTTAAGGCTCTAAGAATGGCAGTTAAGCAAATGCAGGAGGAGAAATGTATATGAAAACTCCCTATTGAGAGCCCCTCGGCTAAATGTATCCACTGCTGAGGGACGGTTTCCAGGTAATGGAGCACAATCTCCGCTCTCTGGTCACTGTGGGATCCAGGGTGGGGGCAAAAGGCTTCAGGGTTTGATTTGCTCTCATTGATTTTCTTTACAGATCAGTTTGATACTAGATGTTATAAGGTTAATTTTGGATGATTAACTCCTCCATATTGGGATATTTGATTTAGTTCTCCTTTCAAACACTTTCTCCCCATTGATTTTCAATATTGTACCTTCTAGGAGGGAGGTAGGCAGGCTTCAGCAAAGACCTGGCAAGCAGAGGTTCCCCAAGGCTGCCCGGACTCCCATCTAAATATCCTTCCTGGGCAGGGGGGATAATGTGTAGGCAACTGGGGGAAACCCCTGCCTTGTGCCAGTCTGGGGAGGCTGGCAGTGGCCACTTACCCTGGATATACCTGCACAGGTCCAGGCATATGTGAACGAGAGCAAGGATTGCAGAGTGTTATGCCTGGGCTTAAAGTCTCACCTTGGCCTTCTCTGGTGGCTTAGATGGATGGTTAAGACTCTGCCTGCAATGCAGGAGACCTGGGTTTGATCCCTGAGTTCGGAAGATCCCTGGAGAAGGGAATGGCAACCTGCTCCAGTATTCTTGCCTGGAGAATTCCATGGATAGAGAAGCCTGGTGGGCTAGAGTCCACTGGGTCACAAAGAATCGGACACGATCGCGTGACTAACGCTTTCACACTTTCAGAGTCCCACCTTGCCATTTATCTGACGATTGACTGTGACAGTCTTGACCAAGTTTCCAGAAGCTCACAGAGGTCCAGCCCATTGCCCCTGCCACTGGTTTGTTCCCTGGTATCGTCAATGGAAGCCAGTTAGTACCTGAGCCTTTATTTCAAGCTGCGGAAATCATCTCATTCCTCCCTCTTCTCCGTGTTTCCTGCCCTTAAACAATGGAACCTGTCACTTCTTTCTTAATCATTCAGCATATTCAATCAGCAAAAAAAAAAGGGTTGAGCTTTATGGAGTCCTTCGTCTGTCACCCACCCTCCAGCAGGCCAGTCCTGGCAGAGAAGGGGAGAACAGCAGGAGAATGGACAACTGCAAATCAGCAGGGTAAGTGTCAGAGAAACCTGAGTTCAAATCTGAGCTTCCCTGTGCGTGCGTGCTAAGTCCTTTAGTCGTGTCCAGCTCTTTGAGGTGCTATGGACCATAGCCCACCAGGCTCCTCTGTCCATGGGATTCTCCAGGCAAGAATACTGGCGTGGGTTGCCATGCCCTCCTCCCAGGATCCAAATCGCGTCTCATGTCTCCCGCGTTGGCAGGCAGGTTCTTTACCATGAGTGCCACCTGGGAAGCCCCTGAACTTCCCTATCCACTCACAGATTAACCTACATATCTCTCAGTTGCCTCATGCAGGAGTGGAGTAGTACAGGAAAGCGTGGAGATAACATTTACGTTGCAGGCTAGTTAAGAGAACATGCATGCAAAACCACTCACCCTAGGAACAGGCACACAGAAGACCTCAATAATAATACTGTTTAATGTTCATAACTGTAATAATTATATTATGTAATAACATTTTGGGGAAGCCCTGATGGCTCAGTGGGTAAAGAATTCACCTGCAATGCAGGAGCTTCAGGAGACATGGGTTTGATCCATTGGTTGGGAAGATCCCCTAGAGGAGGAAATGGCAACCCATTCCAGTTTTCTTGCCTGGGAAATCCCAAGGACAGAGGAGCCTGGTGGGTTACAGTCCAAAGGGTCACAAAGAGTCAGACACAAATAAGCGCACAAGCACAATGACATTATTATATGTAATAACTGCAATAACAATAGCAATAATAATAAATTGTTATGAAGATGATGGTGAAGATAGTGGTGAAGACAGATGGAATCATATAGAGAACTTTGTAAATAACACATGCGTGCGTGCATGCGTAGTTGCTCAGTTGTGTCTGCCTCTTTTGGGATCCCTTGGACTGTAGCCCACCAGGCTCCTCTGTCCATGGGATTTTTCAGGCAAGAATACTGGAGTGGGTTGCCATTTCCACTTCCAGGGGATCTTCCCATCCCAAGGACTGACCATCCATCTCCTACGTCTCCTGCACTGCAGGTGAATTTTTTACCTGCTGAGCCATTGAAGAAGTCCCAAATAGCATGTAAAAGGTGTATATATTTGGTTTGGGAATAGGAGAAAGATGCTTGGTGCAAATATCTCAGGAGAAATGATTCTTTAAATGACTTGAAAAATAACCTAAGAACAGCAAAGGGATTGAGGAAAAAAGCTGGGTCAGGAGTCAAAGGAATTTCCTAAGCAGGGAGAAGACCTGCAAAGGCTTATAGGCTAGAGAGAACACATGTTAGGCAACCCATCAACCAGAAGGATCCTCTGGATACCCTGCATAATTAAAACCTCCTTCCAACATTTGACTCAAAATCTGACTCTTGCTCCTCATGCTGCCAAGTTCCCATTTGCAGCCCCTCATATCACTCAGAACATATCAGACCTCCTTTCTAGAACCATCTTTCTGCCGTCTAAACTCAGAACTGGTTCCCTCTAAGTCCCTTCTGTCCAGGCCAAAGTGTCCAATTCCTCCAAGCATTCATTTTAGCTCATTATAGCTCTTTTTTAAAAGATCTATTTAATTTTTTTTGACTGTGCTGGGTCTTCGTTGATGCACAGGCTTTTCTCTAGTTGTGGTGAGCGGGGGCTACTCTTTGTGGTGGTGTGTGGGCCTCATTGCAGTAGCTTCTCTTTTTGCCAAGGTTTGGAAGGAATGATGCTAAAGCTGAAACTCCAGTACTTTGGCCACCTCATGCGAAGAGTTGACTCATTGGAAAAGACTCTGAGGCTGGGAGGAATTGGGGGCAGGAGGAGAAGGGGACGACAGAGGATGAGATGGTTGGATGGCATCACTGACTAGACGGACGCGAGTCTGAGTGAACTCCGGGAGTTGGTGATGCACAGGGAGTCCTGGCATGCTGCGATTCATGGGGTTGCAAAGAGTCGGACATGACTGAGCGACTGAAATGAACTGAACTGAACTGAGGCTCTAGGCATGCAGACTCAGTAGTTGTGGCCCACGCACTTAGTTGCTCCAGAGCATGTGGGATCTTCCTGGACCAGTAATCAAACCGGTGTCCCTTGCATCGCAGCGTGGATTCTTAACCACTGAACCACCAGGGAAGCCCTCCTTCTAGCTTTGAGTGATCTCACCCACCTGGTTGTCCCACTGAATCTTAGCTTTTGATCTTAATTTCCTGCATATTTGTTGGGTGGGTGGGGGAGGGAACAATTAGTGAGTCACTTTCTCCCCATCGTAACACCGGGGCAGACATGGAAGTCTTTGAAGTCAGTGCCTCCAAGGTGCACAACTCCAGGGTCATATTCATCTCATACGATGAAGTAATGAGAGGCCACCCCGCTTAAAGGTTTCAAAAAGACCAATTTTGACTTGTGGATCTGTTAAGACTATGTTTCCAAGCCCATAAAAACTTGTCACTCACTGCTCCTCCACTTCCAAACGATGTGGCCAGCGCCCATCCAGTCTTCTTATATTAATAGCTATTTATGCTGAACAAGGGGTGTTTGCTTGGTCCCATCCAGTCTTGTGAAATTGAGGTCATGTGGCTCCTAATCAGAGTTCAAACACCAGCTGGGAACTGTGAAGGATTTCTTCCCAGAACATCATCTGGGAGGAGGCCCAGAGTGTAGGGAAGACAGCAATAAATTGCACACCCACGCAGGTGATGGTGTAGAAAGGACAGTGTGCTGAGGTCCAGGCTAGACAGACAGGAGGGGAGTTTATAGCCAGCAAATATCATACTGCCCAAGGTCACGGTCCTCAGCACTGACCGCCTCAGCCTCAGGCATTCCTTGGTGTAATACAACCCTTTGAACGTACACAGATTTTTATTTATGTTTAGAAAAGACTCTGATGCTGGGAGGGATTGGAGGCAGGAGGAGAAGGGGATGACAGAGGATGAGATGGCTGGATGGCATCACTGACTCAATGGATGTGAGTTTGAGTGAACTCCAGGAGTTGGTGATGGACAGGGAGGCCTGGCGTGCTGTGATTCATGGGGTTGGACATGACTGAGCGACTGAACTGAACTGAACTGATGTTTAGAAAAGCAGGTAAGTGAAGCACAAAAATAATTCATAATTTCTAAAACTGTTCCTGATGGCTTGTGAGTAATAATCACTTCTTACTGCTGCCTCTTAGAAAAGAGAATTGATGACAATAAGATCTTAAACTTGCTTTGTCTCTTCTAATGGCTCCCTTCTGGGAAACCAGCACTTTCCCATCCTCTGTTCTTATGATTTCAGTGGTGCTGAACCTTTCCCCTGATTCAGGGTGTGTGCACATGACTGAGCCTTGAGCCCGTAAAGTCTATGATCTTGAACATGGCTGGAGTCATGAGCAAAGAAGGTATCTCTTTTTCCTGCAATTCTGACTTCAGGGAGAATCTGGGTCTAAAGTTACCAGTGACCATCTGTGTCTCTACTGGGAAGAAGCCAATCTGAGAATAAGCCAATAAAGAAGGAAGCAGACCCATGTATCAGAAAGAGACTTATTAACACAGAATTTCTGGGTCTAGCTGTGCCAGCCTTGAATGTACCCAATTGCTGCATGCCTGTGTACTTAGTCATTCATTCACGTCCAACTCTGCGACAGACACCATAAGCTGTAGCCAGCCAGGTTTCTCCATCCCTGAGATTCTCCAGGCAGGGATACTGGCACGGGTAGCCATTCCCTTCTCCAGGGGATCTTCCCGACCCAGGGATCAAACCCAGGTCTCCCGCATCACAGATGGATTTTTTAAAATGTTATATTTATTACTATTATTATTTGTAAATTGTTTGCTACCTATCTTTTCTATCTATCAGTAATATTCATAGAAGGGAAAAAAATGAAGTACAGATCTACTTTCCTGGTGTTGTGTTTCTCCATTCAGGCTTGAGTAGTTAGTAGAAATGAAGATGGTCTGAAGATAGCAACGCTGGTAAAGGGCCAGAAGTAGTAGGAGTGTCTCAGTGGCATTAACCACTGATGATCTGAGCCATCAGGGAAGCCCACCTGATTGCTGAGCCACTGGTACACTTCTATTTCAACTGAAGACTGATTAACTTGAGTTTCCATTGTTTACATCCAAAGATCCCTAAGATACCATTCCTAAAATGAGAGAATACAGAATATGGGAAAGCAGGGAATGAGCCAAAAATTTGGAGGTGGGCGGGAGCTAAGCAAACATGGCAGAATTCGGAAGTATGTTTTCCAAATGGCAGTGATCCTGGTAATTTTGGAGTAAATGGAAAACACTTTAGACCCAAGTCTGACGATGCTAAGATTTCAGTTATTTGCACTTCTGCAGCGTAACTTCTACTTTCTCCTCAAACCTTCATGAAAAATCTTCTGTACACATGCAATTAGGTTAATGATTTGGGGCAATTCAAAGGTGCATGTAAAAGCTGTTTCAAAGCACCAGTGAACAACACACCCAGGAGAGGCGAGATGAAATTTGTCTGAGCCTGTGTGTATCAAGCAGTAGTTCCCTGGGGATGTTAAAGCTGCAAGAGAATGTGACTCTTATGCTAACAATGAGAAAAAAAAAAAAAAAACAGATTATCTGCAACCTCGTATTTTTGAGAGGCCAACAGAGAGCTAAGGTTATAAGGAAAACACAAAGTTCCTGAATTCCAAAAGTCAACAAGGCCCACGGAGAAGAAATGGAATCCACAAATGATTACATCTTTGGCAGAGCATGACCAAGAAGAAAGTAAGAATCAATCAAAATTTAAAGATTCATGATTACAGGATAGGGCTTCCCTGGTAGCTCAGTGGTAAAGAATCCTCCTGCAATGCAGGAGATCTGGGCTCAATCCCTGGGTCACGAAGATCCCCTAGAGGAAGAAATGGCAACTCACTCCAGTATTCTTACCTGGGAAATTCCATGGACAGAGGAGCCTGGTAGGCTACAGTCCACTGGGTCGCAAAGAGTCGGGCAAGATTGAGCAACTGAGCACAAGGACAAGGCAAGCATATCAGGTGAGAATCCCTGGATGTTCCCTAGACCTAAGGAGAGTATGTAGTCACTGATGGGATTTGCTCCATGGACCTCTAGTATTTTATCACAGGACTCCTTCAGTGTCTCAAGTTTATAGGAACTGCCAGGGTCCAGGGGTGGAGCCAGAACCCTTGAAGAAGCCATCTATGCCTTAAGCTCTCAGTGAGTCCAAGACCATGACCAGCAGCCACTTGAGGCAGGCATGAAACCCATCTGTAACAGATGAGACACGTGACCTTCTATAGGCAGCTTTTGCTGCTAACAAAACAAAATTGAAATCTTAAAGGCTTCTAGGTCTGCAAGCCAATTGCAGTACAGCTGACCTAGACGGGTTCAGCTGTGTTGCTCTGCTCTAAGTTGCAAGGCAACTAGGTGAGGACTGAGTTCATTTCGGTATCTTATCCTTTTGCACCAGCAGCTACCAGTGGTACATGCTAAAGAAAAATATATTCACAACACTTGCTGAAGATGGTAAAGTGTCCTTTCTCCAGGTGGTGGTGGTTTAGTCACTAAGCTGTGTCTGACTCCTGTGACTTCATGGACTGTAGCCCCACCAGGCTCCTCTGTCCATGGGACTTCCCAGGCAAGAATACTGGAGTCAATAGCCATTTCCTTCTCCAGAGGATCTTCCTGATCTGGGGATGGAACCTGGGTCTCTGGCATTGCAAGAGTATTCTTTATCTCTGTGCCAGGTGTAGGAACAACTGCAATGGGATCTTGCAGTGGGGGAGAGACACTGGACTCAACTCTCAATACAACAGGGAAGAGTGGGAACTTACAGCCAAGGAGCAAGTGGAAGTCAGTGGACTTGGTGGAAGTCAGTGGATAGAAAATTACTAAGAGGAAATATCAAGGCTAAGAAGTGTGGTAGGGAGGATTCTGGGTAAATCAAACTAACAGACTTCTTGCTGAAGGCAGGTCAGTTCAGTTCAGTTCATTTCAGTTCAGTCGCTCAGTCGTGTCCAACTCTTTGTGATCCCATGAATCACAGCACGCCAGGGCTTCCTGTCCATCACCATCTCCCGGAGTACACCCAGACTAACGTCTATCGAGTCTGTGATGCCATCCAGCCATCTCATCCTCGGTCGTCCCCTTCTCCTCCTGCTCCCAATCCCTCCCAGCATCAGAGTCTTTTCCAATGAGTCAACTCTTCTCATGAGGTGGCCACAGTACTGGAGTTTCACCTTTAGCATCATTCCCTCCAAAGAAATCCCAGGGTTGATCTCCTTCAGAATGGACTGGTTGGATCTCCTTGCAGTCCAAGGGACTCTCAAGAGTCTTCTCCAACACCACAGTTCAAAACCATCAATTCTTTGGTGCTCAGCCTTCTTCACAGTCCAACTCTCACATCCATACATGACCACAGGAAAAACCATAGCCTTGACTAGATGGACCTTAGTCGGCAAAGTAATGTCTCTGCTTTTGAATATGCCATCTAGGTTGGTCATAACTTTTCTTCCAAGGAGTAAGCGTCTTCTAATTTCATGGCTGCAGTCACCATCTGCAGTGATTCTGGAGCCCCCCCAAAATAAAATCTGACACTGTTTCCACTGTTTCCTCATCTATTTCCCATGAAGTGATGGGACTGGATGCCATGATCTTCGTTTTCTGAATGTTGAGCTTTAGGCCAACTTTTTCACTCTCCTCTTTCACTTTCATCAAGAGGCTTTTTAGCTCCTTTTCACTTTCTGCCATAAGGGTGGTGTCATCTGCATATCTGAGGTTATTGATATTTCTCCCGGCAATCTTGATTCCAGCTTGTGTTTCTTCCAGTCCAGCATTTCTCATGATGTACTCTGCATATAAGTTAAATAAGCAGGGTGACAATATACAGCCTCGACGTACTCCTTTTCCTATTTGGAATCAGTCTGTTGTACCATGTCCAGTTCTAACTGTTGCTTCCTGACCTGCATACAGGTTTCTCAAGAGGCAGGTCAGGTGGTCTGGTATTCCCATCTCTTTCAGAATTTTCCACACTTTATTGTGATCCACACAGTCAAAGGCTTTGGCATAGTCAATAAAGCAGAAATAGATGTTTTTCTGGAACTCTCTTGCTTTTCCCATGATCCAACGGATGTTGGCAATTTATCTCTGGTTCCTCTGCCTTTTCTAAAACCAGCTTGAACATCAGGGAGTTCACGGTTCACGTATTGCTGAAGCCTGACTTGGAGAATTTTGAGCATTACTTTACTAGCATGTGATATGAGTGCAATTGTGTGGTAGTTTGAGCATTCTTTGGCATTGCCTTTCTTTGGAATTGGAATGAAAACTGATCTTTTCCAGTCCTGTGGCCACTGCTGAGTTTTCCATATTTGCTGGCATACTGAGTGCAGCACTTTCACAGCATCATCTTTCAGGATTTGAAACAGCTCAATTGGAATTCCATCACCTCCACTAGCTTTGTTCATAATGATGCTTTCTAAGGCCCACTTGACTTCACATTCCAAGATGTCTGGTTCTAGATTAGTGATCACATCATCATGACTATCTGGGTTGTGAAGATCTTTTTTTGTACAGTTCTTCCATGTGTTCTTGCCACCTCTTCTTAAAATCTTCTGCTTCTGTTAGGTCCATACCATTTCTGTCCTTTATCGAGCCCATCTTTGCATGAAATGTTCCCTTGGTATCTCTAATTTTCTTGAAGAGATCTCTCGTCTTTCCCAATCTGTTGTGTTCCTCTATTTCTTTGCATTGATCGCTGAAGAAGGCTTTCTTACCTCTCCTTGCTATTCTTTGGAACTCTGCATTTAGATGCCTATATCTTTCCTTTTCTCCTTTGCTTTTCACCTCTCTTCTCTTCACAGCTATTTGTAAGTCCTCCCCAGACAGCCATTTTGCTTTTTTGCATTTCTTTTCCATGGGGATGGTCTTGATCCCTGTCTCCTGCACAATGTCACAAACTTCATTCCATAGTTTATCAGGCACTCTATCTATCAGATCTAGGCCCTTAAATCTATTTCTCACTTCCACTGTATAATCATAAGGGATTTGATTTAGGTCATACATGAATGGTCTAGAGGTTTTCCCTACTTTCTTCAATTTAAGTCTGAATTTGGCAATAAGGAGTTCATGGTCTGAGCCACAGTCAGCTCCTGGTCTTGTTTTTGTTGACTGTATAGAGCTTCTCCATCTTTGGCTGCAAAGAATATAATCAATCTGATTTCGGTGTTGACCATCTGGTGATGTCCATGTGTAGAGTCTTCTCTTGTGTTGTTGGAAGAGGGTGTTTGCTATGACCAGTGCATTTTCTTGGCAAAACTCTATTAGTCTTTGCCCTGCTTCATTCCGTATTCCAAGGCCAAATTTACCTGTTACTCCAGGTGTTTCTTGACTTCCTACTTTTGCATTCCAGTCCCCTATAATGAAAAGGACATCTTTTTGGGGTGTTAGTTCTAAAAGGTCTTGTAGGTCTTCATAAAACTGTTCAACTTCAGCTTCTCCAGCATTACTGGTTGGGGCACAGACTTGGATAACTGTGATATTGAATGGTTTGCCTTGGAGACGAACAGAGATCATTCTGTCGTTTTTGAGATTGCATCCAAGTACTGCATTTTGGAGTCTCTTGTTGACCATGATGGCTACTCCATTTCTTCTGAGGGATTGCTGCCTGCAGTAGTAGATATAATGGTCATCTGAGTTAAATTCACCCATTCCAGTCCATTTTAGTTCACTGATTCCTAGAATGTCGACGTTCACTCTTGCCATCTCTTGTTTGACCACTTCCAATTTGCCTTGATTCATAGACCTGACATTCCAGGTTCCTATGCAATATTGCTCTTTACAGCATCGGATCTTGCTTCTATCACCAGTCACATCCACAACTGGGTATTGTTTTTGCTTTGGCTCCATCCCTTCGTTCTTTCTGTAGTTATTTCTCCTCTGATCTCCAGTAGCATATTGGGCACCTAATGACCTGGGGAGTTCCTCTTTGGTATCCTATCATTTTGCCTTTTCATACTGTTCATGGGGTTCTTAAGGCAAGAATACTGAAGTGGCTTGCCATTGCCTTCTCCAGTGGACCACGTTCTGTCAGACCTCTCCACCATGACCCGCCCGTCTTGGGTTGCCCCGCAGGCATGGCTTGGTTTCATTGAGTTAGACAAGGCTGTGGTCCTAGTGTGATTAGATTGACTAGTTTTCTGTGAGTATGGTTTCAGTGTGTCTGCTCTCTGATGCCCTCTTGCAACACCTACCATCTTTCTTGGGTTTCTCTTACCTTAGACGTCGGGGTATCTCTTCATGGCTGCTCCAGCAAAGCACAGCCACTGCTCCTTACCTTGGATGAGGGGTATCTCCTTACCGCCACCGTTCCTGACCTTCAACGTGGGATAGCTCCTCTAGGCCCTCCTGCGCCTGTGCAGCCACTGCTCCTCGGGTTGCTCCTCCCGGCTGCGGGCCCTGGCCTCGGGCGTGGGTGGCCTCTCCCAGCTGCCACCCCTGGTCAGTATGATTAAATATCACTTGGGTGGTGTTGGAGGATGAGGAACCCAAGCAAATATGGAAGGTGATCAGATAAAGAGAATGGGGGATTCTGGCTAAACTGAGAGCAGGGTTCCTGCTAAAGTTGAAACAGTGTAGAGACACACACAGATGTCCAAAAGCTGAGCACTAGTTGAAAAGTTCAGGGGATCCTGAATAGAGCTTGGTTAAGGTCACCAGAGCACAGAGTCAGTCCAAAACACACGTGCGTACTTAAGGACTCTTTTTGTGTCGTATCTGAATAACTCTCTGGGCAAAGCAAGTCATATAGCTGAATCCTAAGTCAATGGTTTGGGCAACTCTACAACTCCTGTAGTGCCTAAAAGAATCGAAACTCTTCTACTACCTATGTGGACTTAGATTATTTACTTAATATTTGAGCCTAGTTTCCTCCTTTAAAATGTGTTATCTCTGACCCAATATTATTTCTGTGAAATTTAAGTGAGCTAAAGATAACAAAGCTCTTAGTCCACTGCCTGATGGTGGTGGTGGTTTAGTCGCTTAGTCACGTCCGACCCTTTGCCACCCCATGGACTGTAGTCCACCAGGCTCCTCTGTCCACGGAATTCCCCAGGCAAGAATACTGGAGTGGGTTGCCACTTCCTTCTCCAGCCTGATGGTAGATGTTTATTAATAGATTTTTGGCAACTTATATATTCATTTAACAAATATTTATAGTGTGCTCCATTGACATGGAATCTAAAAAAAAAAACAAAAAACTATTGTTATGCAAAGCTTCAGAATGTTGGGGGAAAGTGAGAAATTAAAAGAATAATCTGTCTTTTAGTGAAGAATGGTTTTGCAACACTCAGACACTCCTCCTGAAATTCAGATTTAATTAAACCTGTCAAGACATTCCACGTCGAGGCGAGGTAGCAGGAAAAGGCAATGGTGCTCTTGAGATAAAATTACTTTGGAGATAAAAATTGCAAAACCTCTGTCCAGTGTGAAGGAGCATGGTGGGTTTGGGTCCCTAAGGTTCTAACTACAGCAATTTATCTCCACTTATCCTTCTAGTGCAGACTTGATATCTGGGAAGTGTTTTCAAGGCAGTTTTGCTGTGGAGCATATTTAGCTGAGATTAGCACTGAGGGAACGATTGTCTTGCTTAAACCTTGAACCAATATAGCCTCAGAAGTGCATTCTGGAAGTGTGAGTGGCTGGATCTTGGCAATAAGCTGCATCCTTATCTTCTGAATGGCAGAGATTTCAGTAGGTGGCAATACTGGACCTCTGGTTTTATGATCAACAATGATGTAATGTTGCTTCCAAGAAGAACCAGTTTTCGGTTGTGTTTAAGAACTTCAACCTGAATTTCTAAGGCATGTGAGTTCCATCTCTCGGAATGCAAAAAACAGCTTCTTTGAAGATGAGTAAGAATTTCAGGTAGGGCTGCCAGATACAGTACAGAATTTGCAGTTAAATTTGAATTTTGGGTAAATGAGAGCATTTTTTAGTGATTAGTAAGTTTATACTAAAAAAAAAATACTTGTTTACCTGAAATTCAAATTTCAATGGTTGTTTTGAAATTTTGTTTGGTAAATCTAGAAATCCTAACTCCAGGAGGAGAAGGACCCTAAGAAATGTAAGCCTGAAGATCTGGGGAACAGGCACCAAACTGATATGGGACTTCCCAGGTGTCTCAGTGGGTAAAGAATCCACTTGCAATGTGGGAGATGCAGGCAGACACGGGTTCAGTCCCTGGGTCAGAAAGATCCCCTGGAGGAGGGCATGGCAACCCACTCCAGTATTCTTGCCTGGAGAATCTCATGGACAGAGCAGCCTGCAGGGCTGCAGTCCATGGGGTCGCAAGGAGTCAGAGACAGCTGAAGTGACTGAGCCCGTCTTAAGCTTGTATGGGTCTTGAAGGAATTGCAGCAAAGACATCTAAAGTGGTCTGGGAGAGTCAGGGAAGACTGAAGGGAGAGCCATTAAAGGAGACTTGTCCAGGGGAAAGGTGATGGCAGGTGTAAGTACAGAGCAGGAGTGGCTAGTGAACAAAGCAGCGAGAAAATCATGCACAGTTTGGTGGAAGTGAGAGCCAGCATGGCATATTCAAGACGTAGGAGTCATTTTGATATGAATGGACTGTAGGAGGTAGGAAGGGCATGCTGGGAGGTGAAGGCTGTTCTCAGCAAGATGAAGGCATTGCTTCTAAGTGAAATAAGTCAGACAGAGAAACATGGATATTGTATGATACCCGTTACAAGCGGAATCTAAAAGGTACAACAAACTAGTGAATCAAACAAACAAGAAGCAGACTCATAGATATAAAGAACAAGCTAGTGGTTAACAGTGGGAAGACGGGAGGTTGGGTGGGATAAGACTTGGGCTGAGGAGCAGGAGATACCGACTGCTGTACATAACGAGGCCTCAAGGATGCACTGGAGAAGGCAATGGCAACCCACTACAGTACTCTTGCCTGGAAAATCCCGTGGATGGAGGAGCCTTGTAGGCTGCAGTCCGTGGGGTCGCTAGAAGTCGAACACGACTGAGCAACTTCACTTTCAATTTTCACTTTCATGCATTGGAGAAGGAAATGGCAACCCACTCCTGTGTTCTTGCCTGGAGAATCCCAGGGATGGGGGAGCCTGGTGGGCTGCTGTCTATGGGGTTGCACAGAGTCAGACACGACTGAAGCGACTTAGCAGCAGCAGCAGCAGCACCAAG
Organism: Oryx dammah; assembly: GCF_014754425.2. Taxonomy (NCBI): domain Eukaryota; kingdom Metazoa; phylum Chordata; class Mammalia; order Artiodactyla; family Bovidae; genus Oryx; species Oryx dammah. Next base: position 181,199,461 of record NW_024070186.1, on the reverse strand, counting down.
GATGTATTGTACAACACAGGGATTATAGCCAATATTATGTCACAACTGTAAATGGAAAGTACCTTTAAAAATTGCATGAAAACAAAAAACAGAAATAGATCCAGAGACAAAAGAAAAACAAATGTATGGTTACCAAAGGGGATAGAGCAGGAGAGGGGTAAATTAGGAGTTTAAGATGAACATATACTATTATATGGCTCAGTGGTAAAGAGTCTGCCTGCCATTGTAGGAGATGTGGGTTCAGTCCTTAGGTCAGGAAGATCCCCTGGAGAAGGGAATGGCAACCCACTCCAGTATTCTTGCCTGGGAAATACCACAGACAGAGGAGCCTGGTGGGCTACAGTCCTGGGGTCCCAAAAGAGTTGGACATGACTTAGTGACTAAACAACAACTACTACTATATATAAAATAGATAACCAACAAGGACCTGCTGTATAGCACAGGAAACTATACTCAAAACATTGTAGTAACCTATAAAGGAAAATAAGCTAAAAAATTATATATATACTTATGTGTGTGTGTATGTGTGTGTGTGTGTGTGTGTGCTGTGTGTGTGCTAAGTCACTTCAGTTGTGTCTGACTCTTTGTGATCCCATGGACTGGAGCCCACTAGGCTCCTCTGTCCATGGGATTCTCCTGGCAAGAATACTGGAGTGGGTTGCCATTTCCTCCTCCAAGGGATCGTCCCAACCCAGGGGTCAAACCTGAATCCCTTGTCTTCTGCGTTGGCAGGTAGGCTCTTTACCACTAGCGCCATCTGGGAATCCCATATGTATGTATATGTATGTCGATATATGTCTGCATATACATATATATGGGTTTCCCTGGTGGCTCAGACAATAAAAACTCTGCCTGCAATGCAGGATTGCATACATCTAAATCACTTGACTGTACACCTGAAACTAACAACATTGTAAATCAACTATGCTTCAATAAAAAAAGCATTGTAAACAAAAATTTTAAAAATTAAAAAAAAATTAAGGCCTGGCTATTGTGAGCACAGTTAAGGACACTCACAGATGCCACCTCATTGATCCTCACGACAACCTTGGGAAGTACATGGTGTCCCACCTAAGGTCATGCATCTGTGCCCGGAGCCCAGCAGCCTCCAATGTACCAGGGCAGACTCAGCCCAGAGGAGACGTTCTGCACCAAATGACACCAGCTCAACCCAGTCACTCCTCCCTGGCGAGCTGCAAATGCAGGGAGCACAAGAAAGAGGTGGGGCTCCAAGATCACTCACTTACCTTCCTTAGCAGGGTTTGCCAATCTTCCCTGGCTTCTTAGGAAGCCTGCTGTGCATCCGAGAACTTGGGAGGCTGGGAAATTGTGCGAGTCCTTGGGTGATGGATGAATTTCTCTTGCACTTTATGATCCTGTATATTCTTAAAAGCCATTTACAACAAGCTAAGTGATCTTTGAAGGTCCCTTCTTTAAATCTTAAGAGACAGACCTCCTGGATCATTATAATCACTGGGCTTTCTTGGCAGGCCACTCTCTGAAATAAGAGCAGACTTTCTCACAGAACAATATTGTAACTTGGAGTTAAACTCATGTGTAATTCTTTTAACCTACGATGGGATTGACTAATTATAGTCCATCTTAGATCATTGTTGTTTAGTCACTACGTTGTGTCTGACTCTTTTGAGATCCTATGGGCTGTAGCCTTCCAGGCTTCTCTGTCCATGGGATTTCTCAGGCAAGAACACTGAAGTGGGTTGCCATCTCATTCTCCAAGTGATCTCCCATGTCTCCTGCTTTGGCAGGTGGGTTCTTTATTACTGAGCCACCAGGGAAGCCTCCCATTTTAGATACTAGGTAGAATGTTTACAGTTTATTATCCTCAGCTTCTGATTCCTAACAGTGGGGTGAATACCAGATCTCTTGTACACCAAATTCCTCACCCAGTACAGAGGGAGAAGATCAGCTGGAATTAACTGAGGTTCAGTTCAGTTTAGTCGCTCAGTCGTGTCCGACTCTTTGCGACCCCATGAATCGCAGCACGCCAGGCCTCCCTGTCCATCACCAACTCCTGGAGTTCACTCAAACTCGCATCCATCGAGTCGGTGATGCCACCCAGCCATCTCATCCTCTGTTGTCCCCTTCTCCTCCTGCCCCCCCAGTCCCTCCCAGCATCAGAGTCTTTTCCAATGAGTCATCTCTTTGCATGAGGTGGTCAAAGTACTGGAGCTTCAGCTTTAGCATCATTCCCTCCAAAGAAATCCCAGGGCTGATCTCCTTCAGAATGGACTGGTTGGGTCTCCTTGCAGTCCAAGGGACTCTCAAGAGTCTTCTCCAACACCACAGTTCAAAAGCATCAATTCTTCGGCGCTCAGCCTTCTTCACAGTCCAACTCTCACATCCATACATGACCATTGTAAAAACCATAGCCTTCACTAGACGGACCTTTGTTGGTAAAGTAATGTCTCTGCTTTTGAATATGCTATCTAGGTTGGTCATAACTTTTCTTCCAAGGAGTAAGCGTCTTTTAATTTCATGGCTGCAGTCACCATCTGCAGTGATTTTGGAGCCCAAACAAATAAAGTCTGACACTGTTTCCACTGTTTCCGCATCTATTTCCCATGAAGTGATGGGACCAGATGCCATGATCTTAGTTTTCTGAATGGTTAAATTAACTCAATTTGATTTCCCCAATATTTTTGAAACCACTGATGCTCAGGGCCAGGGAGGGTGACAGAGACTCAAACACAGTGCCCCTCCTTCCTGATGCAACTCAATCTTTCATGCTTGTCGACCACCAGAGCACTGGCTATGCCTTTGCTTTCCCAGTAAGGAAGTCTGGTGCCATGGATATACCCAGAAAGGAGAGTATACCAGGCCAGGGCCTCATGCATCATAGCTGCTATAAAGTATAATGAATGCATGACCATGAGTGAATTGGAGACATGGTTGAGGAAGGAATGAGAAAACAGGGAAAGATAAATCTGGTCTGAGATAGCTGACCTCTAATAAACTACTGCCCAGCTCACAGTCCAATAGATTCTGGTGAATTTGACCTTGCTCCCAGTTAGGGCTGATAATAGAATGGAGTGGGAAGAAGTGCTTTGGCTGCATCGTGGCCCAAGTCCCCACTGTTGAAGCAGATATATGATAAATAGCACCCAACTCAGTACCACGTAACCTTGGGAACATTAACTAGATACACAGTGTGGTCCTCAGTCTCCTTATCAGTACAATGGGCATTATAATATTGCTGACCCCGGAGACTTGTTCATCCCACAAATGGTTTTGAGCGCTGACTCTGTTCATAGTGCTCTTCGTGGCAGTGAAGACTTGACAAAGAGCAAGGTAGAATAATTCCTTACTTCCCACCCCTGGTTGCTTACATCCTACTCTGGGAGACAGGTAGAAGTGAATAAATAAACTTGACTGTGTTATAGAGTGTTAAGTACTATTAAAGACAATAGAAGAAGAGAAGGTGATTGTGACTGGGCTGGATGATGTCCCAGTAAAATTGGGATCATCAGGGAAGTCTTCTCTGAAGAGATGGTATTTAGCTTGAGGCTAGGATGATAAGAAGAAGGCAGCTCTTTGAAGAGGTGGGTAAAGAACATTCTAGGAAGCTGGTGCAAATGTTCTGACTGCGGAAGAATTAGTATGTTTTAGGATTAAATGAAATTATGCATACAGAATATTTAGTACAGTGCCCAGGACATTAAATATAGATGAATAGTAGCTGTGATAATGATGAGGATGAAGATGAGAAGGAGGAGAGGGGGACAGTGTTATGGATTATCACTAGAGTCTGGCCAGAGATTGGCCACAGGAGCCAATCTCTCTAGGAAGAGACTGGCAAGTACCAGGCTGTATGTACTGTTGTCCAGAGCAGATGCTGTAGACAAACTTGGTGAGATAGAGAGTAAAGCTTCCACTTGGTAGGAAAACTTCCTGAGCTCATCAGACAGTTATCTGAACCACAGGATTGGGGGACAAAGGGGATCCTCATAGCCCTTCTCCTTCTGGTAAGTTCTGGTTCTGAAACCAGATGGAGTTGAAGCTGCAGATTGGAGGTGATACTGTCTGCAGTTGAGGAGAGCTGGGGCAGCAGGAGTGCATACTTCCTGCATTCGATTTGCCAGTCTAATCCACAGCCCAGGGAAGCTTCATGCTATACCCTTCAGAAGCTCTGGCAGCTCAGCACCAGCTCAGAGGGAACCCAGAGCTGAGTTTATAAACATGCAGGTGCCCACAGGGAGGCTGGCAGAGAAATGCTGTTGCCGAGCATGTCCTATTCTTGGTTCTTTGTTGCTGACACCCTGATGCCAGATCTCATTACTGCTCTGAGAAGGTCCTTGCATGGGTGGCTCCTTCCCCGACCCCTCCTTCCACGTGGGCTCAGACTGTTGCTGGCTCCATTCCTCCCGATACTGGGACATTTATATTTGATGGTGTTGGGATGAATTATGCACACACCCCACTGAACACAGTTTTAATGAGGGGATTTTGTTTCTGTTCCTTGCTTTGGCTTTTAATGGATTCTAGCCTTTGAATTAAGCATTGGCTCAGCAACTTGAGGCTGCAGGAGAGAGAGGTATGTCCCTCCAGCTGGGGATTTAGAGGTGGCTGTTTTGGAAATTAGCTCCGTCTGTAGGCTTGCTCCATCTGGATTGTATGTCTAGGTCTCTTGGGTGAACCCAGGGATGAGGCCCTACGTTAGGGTCAGAGAACCAAGAACATGCTGAGCAGGTGAGGAATAAAGCTAGAGCTCTAGGAAGATGGATAACCTAAAGATCAAGATCAATCCTAGCTGAAGAAGTACAGTTCAAAGGGAAAATATGGAGCTGCAAATAGAAAGGTTTTCAGGGACTCAGGAATTGGGGCTGTCACTGCCCAGCCAGCATTTTTTATCTGTTTTAATCTGTTATCAATAGTATGATTTTTTTCTTATAGGAAAATCACTTCTCTATTTCAAAATGATATGATCCAAGGAGGGGTTGACTGCCCCCTCCCTCCACCTCAAAGAGTGGACTATCCAATCAGCCTTATTTCCCTTTGGCTAGATAATTGACTCAGGTGTGGATGTACTAACCAAAGCTAGAATCAGTCACTGGGTGTTTGCCAAAAATTATGGAAAGAAGATGCTTTATTTTATTTTATTTTTTTTGCCTCTCTCTCTCTCTGCAGTTGCTAAGTGGTAGAACATCCATCTATGGTGCTCTTGTGGACCATCGCATGGAGAGGACTCTGGTCATAAAATAGCTGATCAAGAGCAAGTAAAGCATATCTCAGAGAAATAGAGGGGAATGCTGAATGTTTATGACATTATTTGAGTTCCTGGATCCAGCCATACCTGAAGCTAGTTATAAACTAATACGTTGCAATTTTTATTAAACCATTTTGAACTGGCTTTGTTTCCTTAAAAAAAAGAAAGATGACTTGGCAAAGTTTTTGTGGCAAGACTTGGCAAAGACTCCATGCTGCCAGTGCCGGAGGCCTGGGTGAGATCCCTGGTTGGGGGACTAGATCCCACATGCAGCAACTAAGACCCGTCACAGCCAAATAAATTAATTAATTAAAATAAGATAAAATAATAAAAAGAAAAAAACCTTGACTTATACGAAATCTGAGAGGAAACCACAAATATTAGGAAAACAGCATAAATAAGCTCAAGGAGAAGTGGGTCAGGACACAGCAGGGGATGAAGAACTATGTGTACAGGGCGCTGGTTTGGGGCATGAATCTATAATCTCTTGCTTGTAGATAAAGGGCTAGTCTGGCCGTGTCTCATTTCCTGTTCATTCTTGTCAGAATCTAGGCTTGGAACTTTAATAAGAGCAAAGTTTTTACTGTGAAATTGATCCATATGAAATAATCCAAATGAAAACTGAAAAAAAAAAAAAACTGGGAGCCATTTGTACTGTACAGAAAATTGATCCAAGAGTTAAATGGGTTTGAAGAGTTAGTTTCAGAAATAATTTCTCCTTGAAAATATAGAAACTATATTAGAATCTTGATTAAAATAGTTAAATCATCTCTCTGTCTTAATACTTACAATGGTTTCAATCACTCTGAGCTCTTATCTAAATGGTACGCAGTCTGGTTCTTGCCGATGATGTGGTTTATATCCGCTTTCTGCCTAAATAACCTCAAGTCACAACAGCCTCTTTTTGTTCCTTAAGAGTCAGACTTGTTCCTGTTCCTTTGTGCATGCTCTTCCCTCTGCCTGGAATGCTGTTCCTCATTCTCATTTTGTTCCCGGTGCAAACATCCCCTGCTCAGAGAAGCCTTCTCAGAAAAGCCCACCTAAGATAACTCCTACCTTCACTCCCTGTTCCCCTGGATAGTGTTTTTCATCATCTGAAATCCTCTTGTTGGTTTGTTTACTTGCTTATTTCTGTCTCTCTCTATTAACTATAAAGTCCATAAGATCGGGGGCACAGGGCTCTTGCTCACTGCTGAAACCGAGTAGTTATTCAATAAATGAATTCCTACGTCACACCCCAACCAGAGGTGGCTCACTGAACACCATTACTCATTCTTCCTGCGTTGCTTCAAGGCACGTACCACCTGGGTAGACACTGAAATGTGTTGGTGGGATCCCTTTTCAAGGAGGGACTTGTTGTCCAGTTGTGGGCAGGCTGTTCTGCAAGCAGGCTTTATATCAGCTCCTTCAGTGTCTGTCTCCCTGTTATCATCTGCATTGGTGCCCTTCCTGGGGAGCTTGCATCTAGCAACTGAGGGATGTAGAGGTAAAAAGATGCAGACCTCTTAGTCCATCATGGGTCAGTTCTGATGGGTGATTCTTACTCTAGAATTTCCTATCAGGTTTTCTGAGGCAACACAGTTTAACTTCTCTCTGCCTAATCCTGCTTCATACTTCCTTCTACAGGTTCTGATTCCCAATACCTGTCTTCTACCCTACCCACAGGTCTAGCCCCTGCTATTGGAGGACCCAAACTGTACTAAAATAAAATGTAACTTTATTTTTGGGGGCTCCAAAATCACTGCAGATAGTGACTGCAGCCATGAAATTAAAAGACGCTTACTCCTCAGAAGGAAAGTTATGACCAACCTCGACAGCATATTAAAAAGCAGAGACATTGCTTGGCCAACAAAGATCCGTCTAGTCAAAGCTATGATTTTTCCAGGAGTCATGTATGGATGTGAGAGGTGGACTATAATGAAAGCTGAGCACCAAAGAATTGATGCTTTTGAACTGTGGTGTTGGAGAAGACTCTTGAGAGTCCCTTGGACTGCAAGGAGATCCCACCAGTCCATCCTAAAGGAAATCAGTCCTGAATATTCACCGGAAGGACAGATGCTGAAGCTGAAACTGCAATAATTTGGCCACCTGATACGAAGAGCTGACTCATTTGAAAAGACCCTGATGTTGGGAAAGATTGAGGCCAGGAGGAGAAGGGGATGACAGAAGATGAGATGGTTGGATGGCATCATTGACTCAATGGACGCGAGTCTGGGTAAACTCCAGGAGTTGGTGCTGGACAGGGAGGCCTGGCGTGCTACGGTCCATGGGGTTGCAAAAAGTTGGACACGGCTGAGCAACTGAACTGAACTGAACTGAAAATGTAGCAACACTCAGATAACTTGACATTACCCTTCATCCCTTGCAGCTGGATGTGACCAGCTGAGTAAGTTCTTGTCCATGGAAATGATGTATAAAGCTTCTATCATTTCTTAAAAGCCGATTGCCTGCCCTCCGCTCTTCCTCTCTGTTTAGAAGCTGTGATGTAGACGTGATGGTGCTGGGCAACCTTTGACTTGCAGATCAGAGTAGAATGATGAAACAGAAGCACCATGGCCTTTGACAAATTCATGGGACAGAAGCCTCTGTCTGCCCTGGACCAACTTACCTCCAGACTGCGGCAAACAAACCAAAAAGACCTCTATTTTGTTTGATAAGCTGCACTTTGTCCCCACCCTCAAGTTATGGCCATTTAGCTTATATCATAATTAATATGACTTGGAAGAAATTCATCCCTATTGACACATCCATTTACTCCAAAGTCCTTTTGTATCCAAGCGGACCCAAGACACAATAACCCAGGACTGAGCTCTGGATGCCTAGGTAAATCTTTCATATCACGGTGCTCCTAACCTTTTCCTGTGCGGACCCATTTCTCCCTCATTCCTCAATCTGTCAGCATAATGGTGATCAGCCATCTGACCCCTGGGTCCCCACCTCCCGGATTTTTTTTCTTTTATTGAAGTATAGTTGATTCACATTGATATGTTGTATTAGTTTCTGGTGAACAGCAAAATGATTCAGTTATTTATATATATTCAGTTATATATATAGTTTCTAGTGGGCTTCCCTGATGGCTCAGCAGGTAAAGAATTCATCTGCAATGCAGGAAATGCGGGAGATGAAGGTTTGATTCCCGGGTCAGGAAGATCCCCAGAGGAGGAAATGGTAATCCTTTCCAGTATCCTTGCCTGAGAAATCCCGTGGACAGAGGAGACTAGCCAACTACAGTCCACGGGGTTTCAACGAATTGGATACCATTGAGTGCACACGCATGCACGCGCTATACAGTAGTTCCTCATTGTTTAACTATTTAATATATCATTATTTATAGTTTGCATCTGCTCATCTCAAGCTCCTAATTTAGCTCTCTCCCTTCCTTACCCCCTGGCAACTGTTTGTTTTCTAAGGCTGTGAATCTGTTTTTGTTTTGTAAATAAAATAATTTATATAATATTTTAGGTTCCACTTGTAAGGATATTAGGGATATTTGTCTTTCTCTTTCTGACTCACTTCGCTTAGTCCACCCATGTTGCTGCAAATTGTATTATTTCATTCTTTTTATGGCTGAGTAGTATTCAATTGCAATGGCAACCCACTCCAGTGTTCTTGCTTGGAGAATCCCAGGGACCGCAGAGCCCGGTGGGCTGCCGTCTATGGGGTCGCACAGAGTCGGACTCGACTGAAGCAGCTTAGCAGCAGCAGCAGCAGTATTCCATTGTATGTGTGTGTGTGTGTTTATCCATTCATCTGCCAGTGGACACTTAGGTTGCTTCCATGTCTTGGCTACTATAACTAGTGCTGCTATGAACATAGGGGTGCATGTATCTTTTTGAATTAAAGTTTTCTCTGGATATATGCCCAGAAGTGGGGTTGCTGGATCATATGGTTTCTTATCTCCATGCTTCATCCACACCACTGGACACCCCGTACAACCACTGTACTGTTAGGGCATGTTTACTTACACAGACAGCATGTGTGTCCTTAGTTCTCACACAGCTGGCCTCTTTAAGACCACTCAGAGCACTGCTTCACTGAATTGGATTGTCACTGAATTGTTCCTCTTGTCTTGATCTGGGTGACTCCAAACTCCCTAGTCCTAGCAACAACATGTCATCTCTCAGACCTATTGGCATGAAATGAACACACAACACAGACATCCTCAAATGCAAATCTTAGATCACATTACTAGAATCATAATGTTTAGACTGAAAGTGAAGTCGCTCAGTCGTGTTCGACTCTTTGCGACCCCATGGACTGTAGCCTACCAGGCTCCTCTGTCCATGGGATTTTCCAGGCAATAGTACTGGAGTGGATTGCCATTTCCTTCTCCAGTGGATCTTCCCGACCCAGGGATGGAACCCAGGTCTCTCGCATTGTAGACAGACGCTTTACCATCTGAGCCACTGAGGGAGGCAATAATTCTGCCCTTAAATAATAGGATTAAATTCGAAATACTTAGTCTTCAGCCCAAAGGGTCCTATTTTAATAATGCAGTATAGAAAATGGAGGATGCTTGCAGGAGAATATCAGTTTATTCATTAATTCATTCAAGAAATGTTTACAGAGCACTCACTATGCTAAACTTTGTGCTGGGTGATAAGGATGTACAGATAAACATGATGTAACGAGAGGGTGGATTGAAATAAGAAATCTAAATGGTCTCCACAAAACATTTGCCACCCTCTCCAGTGTTCTGGCCTGGAGAATCCCACGGACAGAGGAGCTTGGTGGACTGCAGTCCATAGGGTTGCAAAGACTCTGACACAACTGAAGTGACTTAGCATGCTCACAAAAAATAGATAATTAACAAGAACATACTGTGTGGCACAGGGAAAGTGAAAAGTAAAAGTGTCAGCCACTCAGTCATATCCACCTGGCCCCCCAGGCTCTTCTGTCCATGTGATTTTCCAGGCAAGAATATTCCAGTGGGTTGCCATTTCCTTCTCCAGGAGAGCTTCCCGAACCAGGGATTGAACCCAGGTCTCCCAGGTTGCAGGCAGATTCTTTACAGTCTGAGCCAACAGGGAAGCCTAGGGAACTCTACTTCACTGTGCTGACCTGTATGGGAAGGAAGTCCAAAAGGAAGGAGACACATGTTTATGTAAGACTGGTTCATTTTGCTGTACAGTAGAAACTAACACAACATTGTAAGGCAACTATACTCCAGTGAAAAGTAATAAAAATTAATTTAAAACATTGTAAATGGAAGGTGTAACACAGCCACATGAATGTGTCATTTACATTCATGCATCCTCTCATACATGAATTCTTTGCATCCTAGAGCGTGCAAAATGATCCTACTTTGGTGAGGTAGGAGTATGCAGGGTTCTAAATGGGTCTATGTACTCTGTACAGTAAAAGAATCAAGACCATATTTGTATAGATTATTTTCACACAACCTCCACCTAGAGTCACTATAGATTCCAGAAGGTAATAGTTGTGGACAGGCCAGATATAGGATTTTGTACCTTGTAGACGCTCAGGAAGTGTTTACCAATCTGCATTTGAGTAAAGAGATTTGTTTTCTATTAACTGAGCTTAACTGACCAGGGTAATTCCAGTCGATTGAGTTCTCGGGGGAGCCCCAAACATCATTAATAGAAGAAATTTGATAGTTGTATCAGAGGCTTGCATTGTGTAGATTCTGCAACTGGGTCATTAATTCACAATTCTGAGTTTTATTAAATTAATTTGAATTTTAATGAAAAAAAAAAAAAAACTAAGCCAGAGTGATTCCTGTGTCTAAGAAAAAATAGTGTTTCTATGCAGGTTCAGGAAGTACGAGGCCAGAAAGGAGACAGAGGCCTCCTTAATTTCCCCAGAGTTTAGAATTCACTGACTTACAGAGCAGGAAGTTTAAAAAGGATTATCTTCTACACAGAAATGGTGAGCTTGTCATAAATGGGAAAATGTCACTTAAAGACAGGACAGGCCATGAGCAAAAATGGGCTGGTAAGTAGGAGGAAGTCAGGGCTTGGCAGGACAGGGATTGGGACATTTGTCCCAGGTACAAGTAGAGCCCGTAGGAAGGTCTACAGTAGCAGATACAAGCCTGAGAATTTGGCTTGTTTCTGAAGGTGATCCAGTACAAGAGCAATGTAGTGGAAGAACAGTCCTCATTATCTAAAGGACAGGGGATATTTCTTCTTCAGTGGGTGAATGATGCTTCAGACCCTTCAGTCTCCAAAGTTAACACCAGATAGTACTCAGAAAGGCTTTGGTTCCAAGCACTCAAGCACCAAATCAAACTGCCTTAGGCAATAGTGTATTTGACTGAATTAACAGGGCTTCTCTGGTGGCTGAAACGGTGAAGAATCTGCCTGCAATGTAGGAGTCCTGGGGTTGATCCTTGGGTTGGGAAGATCCTCTGGAGAAGGAAATGGCATTCCACTCTAGTATTCTTGCCTGGAGAATTCCACAGACAGAGGAGCCTGGTGGGCTACAGTCCATGGGTTCGCGAAGAATCGGACACGAGTGGATGACTAACACGTGACAGAAAAGGTCAAGGGTAAGGTTTTAGGAATAGCTGGATCCAGGTGTTCAGATGAGGCCCTCAAAAACTCTGCCCTTTATTCTCTTTCTTTGGTTTTCCCAACACTGGCTTTAATCTCAGGCAGGTTCCTGCCATATGGTCATGAAGTTGGTCACAAGCAATTCCAGAGCTTCCAAGCGTATATCAGCCTAATAATTCCAGCATTGAAGAGAGCCGTCAATATTCTTGTGGTAGTTCTGAGCTATCATTTTATTGGCCCAGCTTGGGTCACATGCCTTTGTTGTTTGTTCAGTCACTAAGTCGTGTCTGACTCTTGGTGACCCCATGGACTGCAGCATGCCAGGCTTCCCTGTCCTTCACTATCTCCCGGAGTTTTCTCAGACTCATGTCCATTGAGTCAGTGATGCCATCAAACCATCTTATTCTCTGTCACTCCCTTCTCCTCTTGCTCTCAATCTTTCCAGCATCAGGGTCTTTAGCTCTTTAATTCAGCTCTTCACATCAGGTGGCCAAAGTATTGCAGCTTCAGCATCAGTCCTTCCAATGAATATTCAGGGTTGATTTCCTTTAGGATGGACTGGTTTGATCTCCTTACCTTCCAAGGGACTCTCAAGAGTCTTCTCTAGCAACACGGTTCAAAAGCATCAATTCTTCATCACATGGCTATCCCCTAGTTATTGTTGTAAGGGACTGTGGTGGGATCTGATTGGCCAACTTGTGTTAAGTGCTCGCCCCAAGAGCTAGAACCTGCGTGTTTGGGTTTTCCTTGTTTTTGTTTCAGTTGCTAAGTTGTGTTTGACTCTTTTGTAACCCCATGAATTGTAGTTTGCCCGGCTCCTCTGTCCCTGGGATTTCCCAGGGAAAAATACTGGAGTGGGTTGCCATTTCCTTCTCTGCGGGATCGTCCTGACCCAGGGATAGAAATTAAGTCTTCTACATTAACAGGCAGATTCCCTACTGCTGAGCCACCAGGGAAGCCAATCCCACAAGAAAGATACAGTCATAAAGTGAGGTTGGTTAGTTCCTTACAGGATAACTGGTGTTCTAGTATCTTCAGGGAAGAAAGCTGTGGTCTGAAATTCTAGTATCTGGGGCAAAGTGAAAATTAGGATCTGAGTCAGGAGATGGATTGTATATCTTAGAACAACTTTGCAGGATACATGTGAGAACTTATCTTATTTAGCACCATATCCCTAGGACCTCTCTTTGTATCTCGCATATGGTAGGTATTCCATAAACATTTGTAAAATAATGACTAAAAGTATATCGTAACAACAACTACTACTTCTACTAATACGATGATAAGAACAGTCATGTATAAACAATAAACTAAGCCAGATATTCAAAAGAAGCAACCAACTGCTATATAAAAATTGTTGAATATGTATTAAGTGATTTCAATGTGCCGAGTACTGCTAAGCTCTTAATTTATAGTATCTCATTTAATACTTACTACAATCCTGTAACAGCAAGGCTTTCATTATCTCAATTTTACAAATGAAGCTCAAAGAGATTATGTGTTCAAGGTCATTGGACTAGTTAATCTAGACTGTAACAAACGACCCCCAAACATCAGGGTGCAGACAGATGATTTTTTGCTCAAGTCTGGTGTGGCTAGGTAGATCAGGTTCTCTTACATACAGTGCAGGCATCAAGGTTGCTCCCATTGTGGAGCTGTTTCTCTCTTCTAAGGCCAAGTCCTGCTTTACATCATCCAGTAGATGAGGAAAGAAAGAACATGGAGAAAGTTCACTGGCTCTTAACCGCGGTGATGTGTAGGGGGCACATCACTGCTGCTCACATTCCACTGATAGGATCAGTCAGGAAGCCCCACCTAGATCTAAGGACAGCTGGAAATACCATCTCTCTGTGGGTCAAGGACACAGCACATTACGTATTGTTGCTGCGGCAGTCATGTGTTCACCGACACTTATGACACCCCTTCTTCTTAAACCATCCCTCTTTCCAACCTCTTTAATCCTTAGATTTGTTCTTAATCTCCCACACAGTCGTGCACAAGTCACAACCACACCACACTCACGCAAGCACACTCAGGCACTTACACTTGTCTTTTCACCTGCGCATTATTCAAACTCTCTTTGCCTCACCCCCACTTTTGTGCTGTATCTCTACTCTGACCTCTACCTGGACTTCCCCTGTGGGCAGGGGGAACTTTGTGGGAGACCTTTGGGTCACAGTTACACAAGCTGAGCATTCCCGTGGGGACTGGAGGCAAAGCGTGATGACCTTGGCTCTTCATCTCAATCAAATTCCACCTGCAGAAGTTGCAGAACCCCAAAGCAGAAATAATCTGATGATCAGATTCTAAGGTGATTCAGGGATATTAGTTGACTGAATGAGAAATGTGCCTTCTAAAACCATCCCTCTTTCTGATCTCTTTGATCATTAGATTTGTTCTTAAGCTCACACACAGACATTCTGTGATTTCCTTTTCTTTTTGGCAGGTTAATTAAACCTGTCTTTAATTTTTTATTTTTCTGATTCTGTCTGAGCACTGGGAAAAAGATCTGAGTCTCTCATCTCTGGTGGCATTTGCTGTGGAATATTTCAGACGTTTGGAATCACAAACCATCCCCTCACTGAACGTGAGCTCCCTAGCACTAGTCCCTTCAGGTTGCCAGGACTCATACCTCATTGCTTTAGTAACTCTAACTTGGAGGGGAGGGTCACTTACCAAGAAAATTGAACAATAAAAATCTCAGGAAATTGGATATTTAAGCATCTGAAGTAATTGATATTGAAGAAAAAGTATGATAGACTAGAATTATATCCACACTATCTACTGCCCAATAGTTGGGACGTCTATACAACCCTAATCTAAAATGATGGGAGTTCATTACAGATACAATCAGACACAATGGTCTTCATTCCATATATCAAATTCCATGTGCTGGGAAAAATCTCCCTTGTCTATGTGTCCCTACATTCTTAAAGCAGAAGGGAGATCTGATTTTTTTTTCATATTCGATGACAATTTCTAGGGCATTGTGTCCTAGAATTTCCACATTAAACATACGACTTAGAAAAATAGTAAAAATAGATAGCTGGAAGTAAAAATGTGAGAAGTGATGCCCTTAGATGATGAAAAGAAAAAAAGGTTAAGAAAAGGAAGAAAATTGCTCTATATTTACGGCTGTAATAGGCTGTTGGAAGAACTCTTTCCCAGCTCAAATACTTACTGCAACTTTCCACAATTGCTCTCAAATGTAGTTGGTTAGGACATACCGTGATGCTTGCCTAATCTCAACATGAGCCTCACATAAAGGAGAGAAAACAAAACACAAACCAAAACAAAACAACCAAAGCATGGAATCTGAGCCCAAGCCAAAGAAGCTTTGATTCACTCAGTTTCCAGACTCAAATATCTCCTCTGCATCTTGACCTCATTCTGCCTTCTCCCATCCCTGCTTGCTCCAGTCTGAAGGGTTTCCAGCCTCAAGTGGTGAAGAAGCCCTCTTTGATTTCATGTTCTTTCTCTGCTACCTCCTCAGTGTATTTTTCTCTCTCCCACCTTTCATTCTGGGAGTGCCAGTGCTTTTTACCTGTATGCCCATGGCACTTGGCTCACCTCTGCAGAAGGGTTATCACTCTCCATTGTCCCTGCCTGGTGGGCTCTTCCTCTCCTTTGTTGAGAGGTGGCCTCAAAGCAAGGGACTGAGTTTTATCCATAACTGCAACCCCAGAACCTTGCATAATAATTATACATACTAATAGAATACATACACAATAATTCCAGACTGGACTGAATTGACTTTCTCATCTATTACTCAGCTGATATTTAAAAGAGGCTGTAAATAAGTTTATCTTCAATGTTTGGTTCAAAGATTTTCAAAATGTGGATTGCAACTCAATACAGGTGATGAGATCATTTTAAGTTGTGCTAAGAGAAAAAAGTAAAATAGAGAAATATAGAATAGAATAGAATGGTATAGCTAGATTGAATAGAATAAAATGGCATAACTAGACTAGGCTAGATTAGGGCAGCATAGGATAGAAAATGTCAGCGTGCACTTTGTAGAGAAGGTTAAGTATTATTTTTTAAAATATATATTGTATTGCTATATATATCAATTGATACATATATGACAGATATATATTGTATCATATTGTAAACATAAGTGACAATATAATATGCACAAATACACACTTGTGTGTGTGGGAAGGTGGGTATGTTCTGGGTTATAACCTAAAATGCTTGGAGATCCCTGATTTAGATAATTTATGCTAAGCTCCTGGTAACAGAAAGAAGTAGATGATGACAGTGTATTTTAGTCAAGCTACTGTGACCATCAGGAAGTTCAGAGTCAAACTTTCAACACTAGCAAGGCAAGTTAATTAGCCCCCATGGGCTGCTTATTTGTGTTCTATTTTTAACGTTGATCTTGACTTTCTATCCCAATTTATATTTTCCTTGCATCAGAAACATACTTATGTATAAGATTTGTTCAAAGCCACTCTAATAGAATCTGTTGTTTTCAATTTCCTGTTTTCTACCACAGGCATGTGAGTTTAATAGAGGTGAGACACCGGTCCCTCATTCTCAGTCCATATTGGTCAGATTTGGAGGACCTTGCCTCTCCCAGGCCCTGCTGCTGCTGCTAAGTCACTTCAGTCGTGTCTGACTCTGTGTGACCCCATAGACGACAGCCCACCAGGCTCCGCCATCCCTGGGATTCTCCAGGCAAGAACACTGGAGTGGGTTGCCATTTCCTTCTCCAGTGCATGAAAATGAAAAGTGAAAGTGAGGTCGCTCAGTCATGTCCGACTCTTTGCGACCCCATGGACTGTAGCCTACCAGGCTTTTCCATCCATGGGATTTTCCAGGCAAGAGTACTGGAGTGGGATGCCATCACCTTCTCCAATCCCAGGCCCTAGGAGTCCATAATCCATCAATGGCCCATCCTCACCCTCTATTCCCTATCCGCGGTGACTCCATAGTTCACTGGGTGATCCAGTGAGAGCTAATTCTGGAATCTGGGCTGAAATCTGGGAGACTTTGCTTCCCTGATGGCTCAGATGGTAAAGCATCTGCCTGCAATGTGGGAGACCCGGGTTCAATTCCTGGATTGGGAAGATCCCCTGGAGAAGGAAATGGCAATCCACTCCAGCACTCTTGCCTGGAAAATCCCATGGACAGAGGAGCCTGACAGGCTACAGTCCATGGGGTCACAAAGAGTCGGACATGACTGAGTGACTTCACTCTCACTTTCTTCAGAAGACAGTAAGACTGGAGTCCCAGCAGGCCATATCATGGAGAGAGCCCATCCGAAGACAGCATTACACAAAGAAACACAGAGCCAAGGAACAGCGTGAATTCATATAAGTCATGCAACCCCACAACCAGCCAAGGCCAGGGCCAGGCAGAGTTTCTTTTTCAAAATCAAGCCTGTTTGAGCGGCTTTTGTTTGTTACAACTGAAACAAGAGTGTAGCCTGGCAAACACAGCCATGTTAAAATCTCTGTGAGATGGGTCTTGCGGCACTTGTGGATGGTTCTTCTCAACTCTTCACTTTTCCCCCCTGTGAGAGAGTGGTACCTCGCCACCCCTTGACACTTGATGTGCCTGTTTGCTCTCTACTTCACCATGCCTTGGACTTCAGGGTTGGTCCTAACGATAGGGACAGAGTAAAGGGAAAAGCAGGTGATTAAGTAGTTAATCCCACCAGGGCATTGTAAGTAGAAAATATATGGGAGACCCCTGTAAATTCATGATTTCTCAAGAAAGCAGATTTGCTTAGCAACAAAACCACACAACAAGAGCATGAGATACGCCCCCAAATAGTAATACAATGGTGGCATGAGCCTCACATTATGCCTAGTGAGCTTAGTAATTTAATGCTCCCTAGGACATGCTCTCTGCATACATATATAGAAAACAATAATTTGTGAACCTAGCTTGACCATTTTGTTGTTACGTTAGTCACTAAATTGTGTCTGACTCTTGCAACCCCATGGACTGTAGCCCACCCACAAGGCTCCTCTGTCCATGGGATTTCTGGGGTGGTTTGCCAAATTTCCTACTCCAGGGGATCGTCACAACCCAGGAATCCAACTCATGTCTCCTACATTGGCAGGCAGATTCTTTACCACTGAGCCACCTGGGAAGTCCAGCTTGTCTATATAGGGGCAAGAAAACTCCCCTACCCAACCTGGGTCTGTGTTTCTTTCCATTCCTGGAGGAGGAACTGATGATGGAAGCATGACATGTACTCCAAAAAGAAAAGAAGCTCTTCCTCCCTCCTTGCTTTTCCTTTGATTATAAAACTGTAGCCGTAAATTCTCAAGACGCAACATTCTCTTGCCTACCTGCTTGTAAGACTCGCAAGCATCCTATTCTAACAAATCCCTTCTTGTCTATCAACTTTGCTTCTCACTGAATTCTTTCTGAGCTGGACATAAAGGACTACGGTCCTGGAGCTCTTCATAGCCCTCAGAACACCACACAAAGGTTTCAGTATGCCTTGCTTTGGCCAATGGAAGGTGAGAAGTGGCCAGACATCAGCACCAAGCCAGAGCTTTACGAGTTCTTGTAGGAACTTTCCATCTGCCACAAGAAAGGCAGGTCTCAGATGCTCCCTCAGCCTGGGTGGTCCTGTGATGTGAAGACACATGGAACGGAGCCACAGCCCACGCATGGCCAACCACCTACAGCCTAAGCAAGAAATAAAAGTGAGTTGTTGTGGAAATGGGGCTTCTTTGTTTTCAGAGCCACAAATAATTGATTTCTTTTGCCTTCATCACTGCATTCACCCCTATAAGTCATTTTCCAACATAACACTGTGAGTGGACACACACATGCGCACACACATCCAACTCCCTTAGAGTTCTTCTCCACTGACATTTTCCCTGATCCTTAACAAGCAGACCTAAAATAGAAAAAAAAAAAAATTCAAAACCCTCTGTGCAGATTCCAGAAGGACAGAATGGACAGAAGAAAACACTGTGCTGTAAATCAGATGAACCTATGCAGCCTGGAAGACTGGCTTCAGGAAACAGGAAGAGCAGGCACCACTGGCTGCCATGGTCAGCTTGCAGCACGCAGATCTAAGCTATAAAAGGACCCTGGGCAATAGAGGGATGGGATCTAAGAGGTCTGCTCAATCTTTTCTTTTAAATTGGAATATACTTGCTTTACAAAGTTGTGGTCGTTTCTGTTGTACAGCATTGTGAATCAGCCATATGTATATGTATATCCCCTCCTTCTTTTACCTCCCTCCCACCTCCACCCCTTCATCCCACCCCTCTAGGTTGTCACAGAGCCTTGGGTTGAGCTCTTGGTGCCATACAGCAACTCCCCTCTAGCTCTCTGTTTTAGATAGGGTAAAACTTTATTTTGGGGGGTTCCAAAATCACTGCAGATGGTGACTGCAGCCATGAAATTAAAAGACACTTGCTCCTTGGAAGGAAAGTTTTAACCAACCTAGACAGCATATTAAAAAGCAGAGACATTGCTTTGCCAACAAAGGTCCATCTAGTCAAGGCTATGGTTTTTCTAGTAGTCATGTATGGATGTGAGATTTGGACTATAAAGAAAGTTGAGCACCAAAGACTTGATGCTTTTGAACTGTGGTTTTGGAGAAGACTCTTGCGAGTCCCTTGGACTGCAAGAAGGTCAAACCAGTCCATCCTAAAGGAGATCAGTCCTGAGTGTTCATTGGAAGGACTGATGCTGAAGCTGAAACTTCAATACTTTGGCCACCTAATGAGAAGAGCTGACTCATTGAAAAAGACTCTGATGCTGGGAAAGATTGAAGGCAGGGGGAGAGGGGGATGACAGAGGATGAGATGGCTGGATGGCATCACTGACTCAATGGAGATGAGAGTTTGAGTAAACTCCGGGAGTTGGTGATGGACAGGGAGGCCTGGCGTGCTGCAGTCCATGGGGTTGAGAAGAGCTGGACAAGACTGAGTGACTGAACTGAACTGAACTGAATGTATATGTTTCAATGCTATTCTCTCACTTCGTCCCACCCCCTCCTTCCTGTGCTGTGTCCACAAGTCCATTGCCTACTCCGTTCTTTACGTTTGCACCTCCATTCCTGCCCTGCAACTCTTTGATCACTGCAGAAACAGAGGGGCTCTGGCTGTCTTTGATTGGAATAAACTCTGAATGCATGAACTCAGCTGCACTGTTGTATATGCTGCAAATATGTCAGCAAACAAGACACCAGGTTCCTGCTCCCATGATTGAAAGGAGGTAGAGCCCTACCTAGGACAGACAAGAAATAAATAAATACATTAGATGATTTCAGAATGTGCTTTGAGCTACGAAGACAGAAGCTGAAGTGGTAGAGAATGTGGTGGTGAGCTGTGCAATGTACATGCTCAGTCATGTCTGATTCTTTGTGGCCCCATGCCTCCTCTGTCCATGGGGTTTCCCAGGTAAGAATACTGGAGCAGGTTGCCATTTCCTTCTCCAGGGGATCTTTTGGACCCAGAGATCAAACCCATGTCTCCTGTATTGGTAAGTGGGTTCTTTACCAGCTGAGCCACGAGGGATGCCTGGCAGTGATCAGTGGGGAAGACCTATTTACAGGAGTTCTTCTGCTTGAGGAAGTTTAGAGCTGAATGATGAGAAGGCAGGAGATGATGGGGAAGGGCAGTGGAGAGTGTGCAAAGACTCTGTGGCAGAGAGCACTAGTTATTACCAATATCTGAGTTTTGTCTCTCTTTCCTGGGCACATCACTGGACTGTGTCTCTGGTCCCTTGAGGTGGGACAGGGCCACATAACTGAGTCCTAGCCAATGGCATATAGGTGGAAGCGATTCACCATTTCCAGCTCCTCCCAATGTTCCTCCCTGTTCCCCTTGGGTCACCAGCTTATGTAGCCCTCTGGAGTCATGAGCTGAAGATGGCAGAGCCTCTATCAACAGTTCAGTATCCAAAGGAGTGACACCTCCTCCTCCACTGACTTCAGTTGGACCAAGATGAGAGGGAATAAGAAACAAACATTGTGTTGAGTCATTCAGCTCTTGAGAGATGCCTTTTAGAGTGTAAGTCATATCTGACTCTTTGCAACCCCATGGACTGTAGCCTGCCACACTGCTTTGTCCACAGTATTCTCCAGGCAAGAATACTGGAGTAGGTTGTCATTCCCTTCTCCAGGGGACCTTCCTAACCCAGGGATCAAACCCAGGTCTCCTGTATTACAGGCAAGTTCTTTACCATCTGAACCATGAGGTTAGAGTGGCTATTGATAATTATTCTGGCTCACAATTCTCTGAGGCAGGAAAGAACTTTCCAAGGTATTTGAACAGAAAGTCCATGAGGTCCCTAAAAAACCTAGCCTACTCTTATGAGGAGGGCAAGGGACGTGTCCTGGGTGCCCTGCTTCTTGACTCATTTCACTGCAAACCTGCCGTAAACTTCATTCTAGGCTGAGATACAACAGTCAACAAACCCATTTGTTGGATAAAGAAACTAAGTCCCAGAAAAAATATCTGGGTTTCCAATTTATTTTAAAACCTTGAGAAATTTAGCATTATACCCACATTGCTGGAGCAAGTGAGTGGTTGTTTATCTCACTTCACCAAAGAGTCATTGCAGGTTCCCTGTATTATATTCTTCTGACCCTCTTCATACTTTATCCTTTGCCCTTATTTAAAAAGCACATATGCATCACTTACTAGGTACCAAGCATTATTCTATGCGTATTGCAAATATTAACTCATATAATTACCTTAACAACCCCATGAAAGGGTTGCTATTGTTATACCCATTTGACAGAGGAGGAAACTGAGGTGTTTTAGAGATTTGCCAAAGGTCACACAGTTAGCAGCGATTGGAACCCAGATGTTTTGATCGACTCACTTCTGCTTTTCATCACTACACTATGAGGCTTCTTCTTTTTTTTTTTTTCTCTTACAATATTGTATTTGTTTTGCCATACGTTGACATGAATCCGCCACGGGTGTACATGTGTTCCCCATCCTGAACTCCCCTCTCACCTCCCTCCCCATCCCATCCCTCTGGGTCATCCCAGTGCACCAGCCCTGAGCATCCTGTATCATGCATCGAACCTGGACTGACAATTCGTTTCACATATGGTAATATATATGTTTTTTGTTGCTTCGTTGGTCTCTTTGTGTTTGCAGCCCTTTAATAAATGTTAGATTATTTTACATGAATGGAACGGAGCTGCCCTCCAGCCTTTGTTATTTCCCTTCCAAGTTTCTACCTATTAGCTGGGTGATTATCATAAATTCCTTCCCACCCTTGTCTAGGCTGCTTCCTGGATGAGAAAGTGGCTTACATGATGTCCACTGAGCCCCTTTCCTAAGTAATGTTAGGAAAAGCTTGCAAATTATTCCAAACATAAGTCAGAAAGCCTTCCTTGTAAGAGGTTGTCCATCGAAGGGAACCTCACCAACACAGACAGGGTGAGAAGGTGCTCCATGTGTCAAATTCAATGAGTCTCTCTCCACCCTTTCACTTTCAGAGCTCTCAGAGTCCAGATGAAGAGCTGTCATTTTCTTTTCTCCCAATTCCTCAGCCTCTGCCTACAGTGTCATCCACAGTGACTGCTGCTTCTTTGAAGCCCTCCAGGGAAATGCCCTGTGAGAAGTATGTTTTTACTATTTTTTCCCCTAGAAACAAAATATTTAGGCTCTTCAGAGAATGGCCTTCCCTGGAATACACAGCATCCTATGGAAAGATTTTATCTCAATCTGGTGCTCCAAGCTTCATGGGAAACATGTCAGGAGAACTGAACTGAGAACTTACCTTAATCAGTTTCCCGTTCACCACCATCACATCCGTAACAAAGAAGCTCTCTGCTACCCCTGAATGAGCTTCTGTGACAAGGAGCTCATTACTTTCCCATTTCTAGACAGCTTGTAGGAACTGGGAGCCAACTCCTTACGTTGAACCAAATCGTATCTTTTTGTAACTTGAATCCACTGGTCTTGCCTTGATCCCTTGGTCCACATGTAATTAAGCAGCCCAATTCTCTCACTCTCTCTTTTATTCCTATTTCTCCTCCTTCTCTTCCACCTCATCCCACCATCTACCAAGTACCGGCTGTGTCAGGCACTGTCCTAAGATATTGCCTACATGACCTCATTTGGATTCTCATGGCAGCAATATGAGGTTGGTGCAATGAAGACTGCCACTCTGTCAATGAGGAAAGTAAGGCTCAAAGAAATTAAGTTAGTTATTGAGAGGTTGACTTCTCCAGGATCACCCACTGGGAAGTGGAAAAGCCACTCTTTTACCAGAGAGCTAGCAGGCTGGCTAACCACTATGTTAACACTGAACTGGCAAGGCACTCCAGTATTCTTTCTGAGAAATCCCATGCACAGAGGAGCCTGGTGGGCTACAGGCCATAGGGTCTCAAAGAGTCGGACCTGACTGAAACAACGAACACACACACACAACTAGGTTTAATGATGGCTTATGATCAGGGACTCAAAGGATGCTCAAATATAAACATGTTATTCCCTCTAGTTTCTCCATTTAGTCACTAAGGAAGTGATGCATAAATGTGATCAAAACAGCATTTTTTTTAATACCTGCACAAGGGCCTGCCCCCCCTAATTCAGAGCTCTATTGAAAGAGGTCTTAGTTGGACCTCTCAGCTTATACTTAAAGCCTAATAAAGACCTTGATTCTCCAAACCCAACACCATGTCTTTTTGTATTAGTCAAGGTTCTCCAGAGGAACAGAATCAATATTGTTGTTGTTGAGTCACTCAGTCATGTCCATCTCTTTGTGACCCTATGGACTGTAGCATGCCAAGCATACCATTTCCCAGAGCTTGCTCTAACTCATGTCCATTGACTCGGTGATGCCATCCAACCATCTCACCCTCCGTTGTCCCCTTCTCCTCTTGCCTTCAATCTTTCACAGCATCAAGGTCTTTTCTAATGAGTCAGCTCTTCTCATCAGGTGGTCAAAGTACTGGAGTTTCAGCTTCAGCATCAGTCCTTCCAGTGAATATTCAGGGTTGATTTCCTCTAGGATTGACTGGTTTGATCTTTTTTTCAGTCCAAAGGACTCTCAACAGAACTAATAGGAGATAAATTATTATAGGAATTGGCTCATATGATTATGAAGGCTAAGTCCCATAGTCTGCAGTCTGAAAACTGGAGAACCAAGAAAGTCAGTGGTGTAATTGAGTCTGAGTCTAAGAATCAGGGCATTGATGGTGTAAGCCTCAGTCTGAGTCAGAAATCTTAAGAACCAGGAGCTCTAATGTCCAAAGTCAGGAGAAGATGGATGTTCCAGCTCAAACAAAGAGCAAATTCACCCTTCCTCTGCCTTTTTGTTCCGTAGGGTTTTAATGGATTGAATGTTGCCTAACTATACTGAGAATGCTGACCTTTCCTCATCTACTGATTCAAATGCTGATCTTTTCTGGAAACAACCTCACAGACACTTTCAGAAATAATGTTGCCAGCTATGTGGGTATCCCTTAGTCAAGCTGACACACCAAATTAACCATCATACCCTTCTTCCCCTAAATCTAAATAATAAGACAACGGTCTCTAGTAAGACTCTCTGCTGTTTGTTCTGTAACTGTCCTTCCCAACCATTCTTCAGCTCTCCAAGCTAAATCTGATACTCTCAAGAGGCTGAACCTACACACTGCATCACCCAGACTCTCTTCCAGTTGAGTTCAGCTAGTGAAAGGCTTGGAGAAGGAAATGGCAACCCACTCCAGTATTCTTGCCTAGAGAATCCTGTGGATAGCAGAGCCTGGTGGGCTTCTGTCTATGGGATTGCAGAGTCAGACACGACTGAAGCAACTTAGCATGCATGCATGCCTTGGAGAAGGAAATGGGAGCCCAGTATTCTTGCCTGGAGAGTCCCAGGGACAGAGGAGCCTGGTGGGCTGCTGTCTATGGGATTGCACAGAGTTGGACATGACTGAAGTGATTTAGCAGCAGCAGCAGCAGCAGTGAAAGGCACTTGCAGGAACTCAAGTATGTTCCTTGAGAACATACACAAGTATGTTTCATACACAGCTTCTGATGAAAGACATGGCCAGGTTACTGAAGCAGCCCTAATTCTACTTGCCCATTCATTGATACTGAGTCAGAAAGAGAGAATTACAGGGTGTCAATGGGGCCCTTGATCTTAATTTATGTATACCTAAGGAATGGGAAAAAGAAGAAAGAGCGCCATGTACAGGCAGTACCCAGTATGACTCAATGATTCCACTTACTAGCAACCACAGATAGATCAGAATACCAACGTCTGCTGATTTGAGCAGGAGTATGGAGCAAGAAGAAGCTGTGTAGAGGCAAGCAAGTCAAGGGGTGGGGGGAAATTCTAAAATACCCCTCCCCTTCTATGTTACATTTTCTCCAAAACAATTCTTTGAGCCAGAATAAATATGCCAAGTCAAACTCATTTGTTGATTGTTGATTGAATGACTGTTTGATTGATAGATATAATCCAGTACCTTCTATTGCTCTTCATTTGATATCGATTCTAGTTGCCTCACCACTTTTTGTTCACATGCTCCAAATCTTTACGGAGGACTAGTCACAGAATGAGAATAAGATGCCCCCTCAGATGGGGCAAGGGACAAGGGCAGAGGAAGATTTTCCTTCTCATTCTGAGCACAATCTGTCCATGTCTGTAGCAGTTTGCCTTGTCAAAGCATCACTCTAATGATTCAGAGTATGTTCAGGGGTGCAAAGACTCTTCAGGTTCTTTTTTTTAAATTGGAGAATAATTGCTTTACAATGTTGTGCTGGTTTCCACTGTACAACAATGTTCATAGCAGCACTGTTTACAGCAGCCAGGACATGGAATCAATCTAGATGTCTATCAATAGAAGAATGCATAAAGAAGTTGTGGCACATATATGCAATGGAATATTACTCAGCCATAAAAAAGAATTAATTCAAGTCTACTGTAGTGAGGTGGATGAACATAGAATCTATTATAAAGAGTGAAGTAAGTCAGAAAGAGAAAAACAAATAATGTATATTAATGCATAAATATGGAACCCAGGTTTCTGAGGTGTGAATAACACCTAAACCATGTTTCCTAAGAGTACTACAATTGTTTTGTTGCTTAGTTGCTCATTAATGTCCGACTCTTTTGCAACCCCGCAAACTGTAGCCCACTGGCTCCTCTGGCAATTGGATTTTCCAGACAAGAATACTGGAGTAGGTTGCCATTTCCTTCTCCAGAGGATCTTCCAACTCAGGGATCAAACCCACATCTCCTGCAAGTCTCCTGCATTACAAGTGGATTCATTACCCCTGAGCTACCAGGGAAGTCCACATGTAAATTATACATGGAGTAGAAGGCATGAGCTCTACTTGCATTGGCCAGCTGCTTCTTCTCAATCATACTTCTTGTTCGGATCCAGAGTGGGAGAAATCCCTTTAGTTTACACTCCTGTTTGAAGGAGAAGAACTGCTTACCATGTGTCTGACACCATGCTAACTGTTTTGCATTTATTATTTAATAGAATATACACAATAACCTTATCAGCTGAACACATATTACCCTACTTTACACGCATAACACTCACACATACCCCAATTTTACAGGTGATTAGAACAAGCATCAGAGACACAAATTGTCCCAGGTTAGAAGTGGTGGAGCTACCATCCGGACCCAGATTGGCTAACTCTTGAGGAGAAGCCTTCAATAACTCAGCCATACTGCCTTTCATAAAATAGAATTTGGGATACAGAGAAACCCTCTCCTGTGCCAGCTCAGTCCAGGCCAGAAAGGGGATCCGTGTCCCTTGGTCTTCTCATATCAGCCAGCCAGGAGCCCTCAACCCTGAAATCCTTCTAAGTAAGTTCTGAGCCTGTGTTTCTCCAATTTGCAAAGAGTTGCTTTTGGCATCCAGGAAATGATCTGAAGCTGTGCCATTGCTGGTTTCATTTCCATAGCCTCCTCATGAATTTTGAGAAATAGCTGGTATTTTCTCCAAGCCTTACCCTCTAATCCCCCGGAGATGAGGACGTAAGCCAGATGAAGCTCTGTTTCCAAGCGAGACTTTCAACTTCTATCTCGGTGTCTCTTGGATATGACCACACCACCCACGCTCATTAGTTATAGAGACCCTGGGGGATTCAGCCACCCATGCAAATGCCACCAGGGCAGAGAGGACAGAGGCCTTGCATAAACAGCCAAACATAGGAAAATGTTTCATTCATTGTGTATTGCTCCATTGATGTGCGTTGCCATGGTGACCTCTGATTATTTTTGAACCAGGAGAATTAATCCTATTGAATTTTCCTCTCCTAATAACTTAAGAAATTAATTTTCCATATTATAAAATTCAAATGCACAATCTCATGAACCAAGGTTTAGCAAGTTAAACTAATCCATCCAAATGCATTCTGGGCTCAGAAACACTGTTTTCCAGATGCGAAAGGGCAGGTCTTGGCCACAGATGGGCATGGCTGACTGCACTCTTGCTCTGATCATTGGTGCTCTAATTACAAAAAGCTGAAGCTCTTATAGAATTGTTAGAATCTTCCAGAAAGGGCAAGGCATGCTGAGACACATAGAGCTCTCTTTCTTCTGCTTATATGAATAGCTTTTCAAAACCTTCCTGGTCAGCCAGAGTATGGCTCAACTCCCCTTTTCTTCACTCTAAGCTCATTCTTGTCCTAGTTTTTGAAACAAGAGCCAGAGACCTCTGAATGGATGAGTCTCAACATTAAGTTTACCCAACTGGACTCTAGAATTGGGTGACTTGGGGAACCTTTAGTGCTGCTTCCATAATATCCTTTATGAACAACTTTGGCCCCAGGCACCCAGCTGCCTCCTAATAACCAAGCAGTCATGTTAGTCCTACATCGTCCTCCTAACCTCATCCATTTTAGCTCAGATTATAGGATCATTTTTTCTGCCTTGGTCTCTGCCTCACTGTCAGTTCTCCCTTCAACAGTGAATTTCACCATCAAGATAATTAAATATCTCTGCCTTAAACTATCTCCTACTCACTAGCCCCACTTCAGGATTAGAAAAATGCCACGAGAAAATTTTCATAGGCTTTTAACTAGATACTTGGGGCTTCCCATGTGGTCTAGTGGTAAGCAATCCACCTGCTAATGCAAGAGATGCAAGAGACGTGAGTTTGATTCCCTGTTTGGGAAGATCCCTTGCAGGAGGAAATGGCAACCCAC
This sequence comes from Oryx dammah, assembly GCF_014754425.2. Taxonomy (NCBI): domain Eukaryota; kingdom Metazoa; phylum Chordata; class Mammalia; order Artiodactyla; family Bovidae; genus Oryx; species Oryx dammah. The sequence goes on along the minus strand of NW_024070186.1, from coordinate 181,171,613 downwards.
TCCAGTATCCTTGACTGGAGACTCCCATGGACAAAGGAGCCTGGCAGGCTACGGCCCATGGGGTCACAGAGCGTCGGCCAGGACTAAGCGACTTAGGACACACAGCACACTCAGTTGTTTCTTGTCTGCCTGCCTCCTCTCAGCTCTTCCACTACTGGGCCTTGTCCCTGTTTCAGGGTGATGATGGAGCTTCTTGGACACTTGGGGCACAACGTGTCACAAATCTGGAAGAAAATCCAGAATTGGCCTTTGCAAATGAACCGTCTCCTCCAGATCTTATTCTGCAAAATTATGTAGGTCTTTACCAGGCTCTGGGTTTAGCCTCTTCCCACCTGTCCCATTGCCATAACTACCATTATCTTCCCAACAGAAGAGTAATATCTAAACAAAACTCACCTTGTTGGCAGTTTCAGTCCTGTTCTCTTGGTTTAGAAGAGCAGAGCCACTTCAATACTGCTAATAAAAGTGTTGCATTCAATGGCAAGATTGCTTGGGGGAGGGTGGGGCTTATGGAATCATGATAGAAACAAAAACAGATCAAGATTTGCAGAAAAAGGAGCTGCTGAGACTGAAGCATCTCAGCCTCCCATGCTGACAATTTCTCTACACTTACTGGTTTTCTCTTTAATCACTCATGTACGGAGTCTCCCTTTCAACTTTGATTCATATGTGGTCCTTAAATGGCCACCAAGGCAGATGGGCACTTCCTTATATTGACTCTGTAACAACTTTAAAACATTTTTGATGATAGTAAAGTTGATTTACAATATTGTGTTAGCTTCTTCTGCGCAGCAAAATGAATCAGTTGTACATAAACCATCTCTTTTTTAAGCTTCTCTCCCTATAGAGGTCATTACAGAGTATTGAGTAGAATTCCCTGTGTTCTTTTTTTTTTTTTTTTAATTTAATTTTATTTTTTTTTAAAATTTATTTATTTATTTTTAATTTTTACTTTACAATTCTGTATTGGTTTTGGCATAGATTGACATGAATCCACCACAGGTGTACATGCGTTCCCAAACATGAACCCCCCTCCCACCCCCCTCCCCACAACATCTCTCTGGGTCATCCCCGCGCGTCAGCCCCAAGCGTGTCATATCCTGCATCAGACATAGACTGGCATTTCGATTCTTACATGTTATTATACATGTTTCAATGCCATTCTCTCAAATCATCACACCCTCTCCCTCTCCCTCTGAGTCCAAAAGTCCGCTATACACATCTGTGTCTTTTTTGCTGTCCTGCATACAGGGTCATCATTGCCATCTTCCTAAATTCCATATATATGTGTTAGTATACTGTATTGGTGTTTTTCTTTCTGGCTCACTTCACTCTGTATAATTGGCTCCAGTTTCATCCATCTCATCAGAACTGATTCAAATGTATTCTTTTTAATGGCTGAGTAATACTCCATTGTGTATATGTACCACAGCTTTCTTATCCATTCATCTACTGATGGACATCTAGGTTGTTTCCATGTCCTGGCTATTATAAACAGTGCTGCGATGAACATTGGGGTACATGTGTTTCTTTCAATTCTGGTTTCCTCTGTGTGTATGCCCAACAGTGGGATTGCTGGGTCATAAGGCAGTTCTATTTGCAATTTTTTAAGGAATCTCCACACTGTTCTCCATAGTGGCTGTACTAGTTTGCATTCCCACCAACAGTGTAGGAGGGTTCCCTTCTCTCCACACCCTCTCCAGCATTTATTGCTTGCAGATTTTTGGATCGCAGACATTCTGACTGGTGTGAAGTGGTACCTCATTGTGGTTTTGATTTGCATTTCTCTAATAATGAGTGATGTTGAGCATCTTTTCATGTGTTTGTTAGCCATCCGTATGTCTTCTTTGGAGAAATGTCTATTTAGTTCTTTGGCCCATTTTTTTATTGGGTCGTTTATTTTTCTGGAATTGAGCTGCAGGAGTTGCTTGTATATTTTTGAGATTAGTTGTTTGTCAGTTGCTTCATTTGCTATTATTTTCTCCCATTCGGAAGGCTGTCTTTTCAGTTTGCTTATGTTTTCCTTTGTTGTGCAGAAGCTTTTAATTTTAATTAGATCCCATTTGTTTATTTTTGCTTTTATTTCCAGAATTCTGGGAGGTGGATCGTAGAAGATCCTGCTGTGGTTTATGTCAGAGAGTGTTTTGCCTATGTTCTCCTCTAACAGTTTTATAGTTTCTGGTCTTACATTTAGATCTTTAATCCATTTTGAGTTTATCTTTGTGTGCGGTGTTAGAAAGTGATCTAGCTTCATTCTTTTACAAGTGGTTGACCAGTTTTCCCAGCACCACTTGTTAAAGAGATTGTCTTTACTCCATTGTATATTCTTGCCTCCTTTGTCAAAGATAAGGTGTCCATATGTATGTGGATTTATCTCTGGGCTTTCTATTTTGTTCCATTGATCTATATGTCTGTCTTTGTGCCAATACCATACTGTCTTGATGACTGTGGCTTTGTAGTAGAGCCTGAAGTCAGGCAAATTGATTCCTCCAGTTCCATCCTTCTTTCTCAAGATTGCTTTGGCTATTCGTGGTTTTTTGTATTTCCATACAAATCTTGAAATTATTTGTTCTAGTTCTGTGAAAAATATCGCCGGTATCTTGATAGGGATTGCATTGAATTTGTAAATTGCTTTGGGTAATATACTCATTTTCACTATATTGATTCTTCTGATCCATGAGCATGGTATATTTCTCCATCTATTAGTGTCCTCTTTGATTTCTTTCATCAGTGTTTTAAAGTTTTCTGTATATAGGTCTTTAGTTTCTTTAGGTAGGTATATTCCTAAGTATTTTATTCTTTTTGTTGCAATGGTGAATGGAATTGTTTCCTCAATTTCTTCTTCTACTTTCTCATTATTAGTGTATAGGAATGCAAGGGATTTCTGTGTGTTGATTTTATATCCTGCAACTTTACTATATTCATTAATTAGCTCTAGTAATTTTCTGGTAGAGTCTTTAGTGTTTTCTATGTAGAGGATCATGTCATCTACAAACAGTGAGAGTTTTACTTCTTCTTTTCCAATTTGGATTCCTTTTATTTCTTTTTCTGCTCTGATTGCTGTGGCTAAAACTTCCAGCACTATGTTGAATAGTAGTGGTGAAAGTGGGCACCCTTGTCTTGTTCCTGAGTTAAGGGGAAATGCTTTCAATTTTTCACCATTGAGGATAATGTTTGCTGTGGGTTTGTCATATATAGCTTTTATTATATTGAGGTATGTTCCTTCTATTCCTGCTTTCTGGAGAGTTTTTATCATAAATGGATGTTGAATTTTGTCAAAGGCCTTCTCTGCATCTATTGAGATAATCATATGGTTTTTATTTTTCAATTTGTTAATGTGGTGAATTACATTGATTGATTTGCGGATGTTGAAGAATCCTTGCATCCCTGGGATAAAGCCCACTTGGTCATGGTGTACGATCTTTTTAATGTGTTGTTGGATTCTGATTGCTAGAATTTTGTTGAGGATTTTTGCATCTATGTTCATCAGTGATATTGGCCTGTAGTTTTCCTTTTTTGTAGTATCTTTGTCAGGTTTTGGTATTAGGGTGATGGTGGCCTCATAGAATGAGTTTGGAAGTTTCCCTTCCTCTGCAATTTTCTGGAAGAGTTTGAGTAGGATAGGTGTTAACTCTTCTCGAAATTTTTGGTAGAATTCAGCTGTGAAGCCGTCTGGACCTGGGCTTTTGTTTGCTGGAAGATTTCTGATTACAGTTTCAATTTCCGTGCTTGTGATGGGTCTGTTAAGATTGTCTATTTCTTCCTGGTTTAGTTTTGGAAAATTGTATTTTTCTAAGAATTTGTCCATTTCTTCCAGGTTGTCCATTTTATTGGCATATAATTGCTGATAGTAGTCTCTTATGATCCTTTGTATTTCTGTGTTGTCTGTTGTGATCTCTCCATTTTCATTTCTAATTTTATTGATTTGATTTTTCTCTCTTTGCTTCTTGATGAGTCTGGCTAATGGTCTGTCAATTTTATTTATCCTTTCAAAGAACCAGCTTTTGGCTTTGTTGATTTTTGCTATGGTCTCTTTTGTTTCTTTTGCATTTATTTCTGCCCTAATTTTTAAGATTTCTTTCCTTCTGCTAACTCTGGGGTTCTCTAATTCTTCCTTTTCTAGTTGCTTTAGGTGTAGAGTTAGGTTATTTATTTGACTTTTTTCTTGTTTCTTGAGGTATGCCTGTATTGCTATGAACTTTCCTCTTAGCACTGCTTTTATAGTGTCCCACAGGTTTTGGATTGTTGTGTTTTCATTTTCATTAGTTTCTATGCATATTTTGATTTCTTTTTTGATTTCTTCTGTGATTTGTTGGTTATTCAGAAGCGTGTTGTTCAGCCTCCATATGTTGGAATTTTTAATAGGTTTCCTCCTGTAATTGAGATCTAATCTTAGTGCATTATGGTCAGAAAAGATGCTTGGAATGATTTCGATTTTTTTGAATTTATCAAGGTTATATTTATGGCCCAGGATGTGATCTATCCTCGAGAAGGTTCCATGAGCACTTGAGAAAAAGGTGAAATTCATTGTTTTGGGGTGAAATGTCCTATAGATATCAATTAGGTCTAACTGGTCTAATGTATCATTTAAAGTTTGCGTTTCTTTGTTAATTTTCTGTTTAGTTGATCTGTCCATATGTGTGAGTGGGGTATTAAAGTCTCCCACTATTATTGTGTTGTTGTTAATTTCCCCTTTCATACTTGTTAGCATTTGTCCTACATATTGCGGTGCTCCTATATTGGGTGCATATATGTTTATAATTGTTATATCTTCTTGGATTGATCCTTTGATCATTATGTAGTGGCCTTCTTTGTCTCTTTTCACAGCCTTTGTTTTAAAGTCTATTTTATCGGATATGAGTATTGCCACTCCTGCTTTCTTTTGGTCTCTATTTGCATGGAATATCTTTTTCCAACCCTTCACTTTCAGTCTGTGTGTGTCCCTTGTTTTGAGGTGGGTCTCTTGTAAGCAGCATATAGAGGGTTCTTGTTTTTGTATCCAATCGGCCAGTCTTTGCCTTTTGGTTGGGGCATTCAATCCATTTACGTTTAAGGTAATTATTGATAAGTATGATCCCGTTGCTATTTGTTTTATTATTTTGGGTTCGGGTTTATACTCCCTTTTTGTGTTTCCTGTCTAGAAAATATCCTTTAGAATTTGTTGGAGAGCTGGTTTGGTGGTGCTGAATTCTCTCAGCTTTTGCTTGTCTGTAAAGCTTTTGATTTCTCCTTCGTATTTGAATGAGATCCTTGCTGGGTATAGTAATCTGGGCTGTAGGTTATTTTCTTTCATCACTTTAAGTATGTCTTGCCATTCCCTCCTGGCCTGAAGAGTTTCTATTGAGAGATCAGCTGTTATCCTTATGGGAATCCCCTTGTGTGTTATTTGTTGTTTTTCCCTTGCTGCTTTTAATAGTTGTTCTTTGTGTTTGATCTTTGTTAATTTGATTAATATGTGTCTTGGGGTGTTTCGCTTTGGGTTTATCCTATTTGGGACTCTCTGGGTTTCTTGGACTTGGGTGATTATTTCCTTCCCCATTTTAGGGAAGTTTTCAACTATTATCTCCTCAAGGATTTTCTCATGGTCTTTCTTTTTGTCTTCTTCTTCTGGGACTCCTATAATTCGAATGTTGGAGCGTTTCATATTGTCCTGGAGGTCTCTGAGATTGTCCTCATTTCTTTTAATTCGTTTTTCTTTTTTCCTCTCTGATTCATTTATTTCTACCATTCTGTCTTCTATTTCACTAATCCTATCTTCTGCCTCCATTATTCTATTATTTGTTGCCTCCAGAGTGTTTCTGATCTCATTTATTGCATTATTTATTGTATATTGACTCTTTTTTATTTCTTCTAGGTCCTTATTGAACCTTTCTTGCATCTTCTCAATCCTTGTCTCTAGGGTATTTATCTGTGATTCCATTTTGACTTCAAGATTTTGGATCATTTTCACTATCAATATTCGGAATTCTTTCTCAGGTAGATTCCCTATCTCTTCCTCTTTTGTCTGGTTTGGTGGGCATTTCTCCTGCTCCTTTACCTGTTGGGTATTCCTCTGTCTCTTCATCTTGGTTATATTGCTGCGTTTGGAATGGCCTTTTTATATTCTGGTAATTTGTGGAGTTCTCTTTATTGTGGAGCTTCCTCATTGTGGGTGGGGTTGTATCAGTGGCTTGTCCAGGTTTCCTGGTTAGGGAAGCTTGTGTTGGAGGTCTGGTGGGTGGAGCTGGGTTTCTTCTCTCTGGAGTGCAGTGGAGTGACCAGTAATGGGTTATGAGACGTCTAAAGTTTTGGAGTAACTTTGAACTGCCTGTATATTGAAGCTCAGGGGTGTGTTCCTGTGTTGCTGGAGAATTTGTGTGATATGTCTTGTTCTGGAACTTGTTGGCCCTTGGGTGGAGCTTTGTTTCAGTGTAGGTTTGGAGGCATTTGATGAGCTCCTATTGCTTAATGTTCCCTGAATTCAGGAGTTCTCTGATGTTCTCAAGCTTTGGACTTAAGCCTCCTGCTTCTGGTTTTCGGTTTTATTTTTACAGTGGTCTCTAGACTTCTCCATCTATACAGCACCAATGATATAGTATCTAGGCTAAAGATGAAAGGTTTCTCCACATTGAGAGGCACCCAGAGAGGTTCACTGGGTTACATGGAGAAGAGAAGAGGGAGGGGGTAGTTAGAGGTGACTGGAATGAGATGCGGTGAGATCAAAAGAGGAGAGAGCAAGCTAGTCAATAGTCACTTCCTTATGTGCGCTCCATAGTCTGGACCTCTCAGCGGTATTTATGGAGTTATACAGGGGAGAGGAGAGAGAGGAAGTAGACAGAGGTTGCCAGGAGGGTAAGAGAGAGGAATGAAAAGGAGAGAGACAGGTCCAGCCAGTAATCAGTTCCTTAGGTGCTCTCCACCATCTAGAACACACAGAGAATCACAGAGTTGGATATAGAAGAGATGGGGGGAGGGGGGGGG